>NW_026699874.1:0-49065 GCF_030435755.1 Ochotona princeps | reverse complement strand
CAGCGCCACAGCCGTTTTCAGATAGCCCTCAATGCAAAGGCTCGAGACGCAAATATTCGTGTGAGAGCTAATTCAATCAAGGAAACACTGCATGTTGGTGAAGGGCATATTGAAGAAGGATCAGCTGAGTGGTTCTTGTGGGAGAACAACTCCATTTGGCTCACTAACTTCACACACCATCAGGCTTCCAAGCAGCTCTCAAGGAAACTCAGTTTTCACACTCCTATGCTTAGTGCCCTTTGAGTGCATTATCTAGGAATGAACCTGGTAGAGCATCCCACACAAACGAATGCTCCACATGCGGGTTTCACATGCCACCAACTCCACATTCACAGGCAACTTCAGCGCCACAGCCGTTTTCAGATAGCCCTCAATGCAACAAGGCTCTAGACGCAATATTGGTTGTGAGAGCTAATTCAATCAAGGAAACACTGCATGTTGGTGAAGGGCATATTGAAGAAGGATCAGCCGAGTGGTTCTTTGTGGAGAGAGAACAACTCCAATTTGGCTCACTAACTTCACACACCATCAGGCTTCCAAGCAGCTCTCAAGGAAACTACAGTTTTCACACTCTATGCTTAGTGCCCTTTGAGTGCCTAGGACTGAAATGAAGGTTGGTGAGCATCCCACACAAACGAATGCTCCACATGCGGGTTTCACATGCCACCAACTCACACATTCACAGGCAACTTCAGCGCCACAGCCGTTTTCAGAGAGCCCTCAATGCAAAGGCTCGAGACACAAATATTGGAGTGTGAGAGCTAATTCAATCAAGGAAACACTGCATGTTGGTGAAGGGCATATTGAAGAAGGATCAGCCGAGTGGTTCTTGTGGGGAGAACAACTCCATTGGCTCACTAACTTCACACACCATCAGGCTTCCCAAGCAGCTCTCAAGGAAACTCAGTTTTCACACTCTATGCTTAGTGCCCTTTGAGTGCATTATCTAGGAATGAACCTGGTAGAGCATCCCACACAAACGAATGCTCCACATGCGGGTTTCACATGTCACCAACTCCACTTTCACAGGCAGCTTCAGCGCCACAGCCGTTTTTCAGAGAGCCCTCAATGCAAAGGCTCTAGACGCAAATATTGGTGTGAGAGCTAATTCAATCAAGGAAACACTGCATGTTGGTGAAGGGCATATTGAAGAAGGATCAGCCGAGTGGTTTTTGTGGGAGAACAACTCCATTTGGCTCACTAACTTCACACACCATCAGGCTTCCAGGCAGCTCTCAATGAAATTCAGTTTTCACACTCTATGCTTAGTGCCCTTTTGCGTGGCTAGGACTGAAATGAAGCTTGGTGAGCATCCCACACAAACGAATGCTCCACATGCGGGTTTCACATGCCACCAACTCCACATTCACAGGCAACTTCAGCACCAAAGCCGTTTTCAGATAGCCCTCAATGCAAAGGCTCTAGACGCAAATATTGGTGTGAGAGCTAATTCAATCAAGGAAACACTGCATGTTGGTGAAGGGCATATTGAAGAAGGATCAGCCGAGTGGTTCTTGTGGGAGAACAACTCCATTTGGCTCACTAACTTCTCACACCATCAGGCTTCCAAGCAGCTCTCAAGGAAACTCAGTTTTTCACACTCTATGCTTAGTGCCCTTTGAGTGCATTATCTTGGATTGAAACTGGAAGAGCATCGCACACAAACGAATGCTCCACATGCGAGTTTCACATGCCACCAACTCCACATTCTCAGGCAACTTCTGCGCCACAGCCGTTTTTCAGATAGCCCTCAATGCAAAGGCTCGAGACGCAAATATTCGTGTGAGAGCTAATTCAATCAAGGAAACACTGCATGTTGGTGAAGGGCATATTGAAGAAGGATCAGCCGAGTGGTTCTTGTGGGAGAACAACTCCATTGGCTCACTAACTTCACACACCATCAGGCTTGCAAGCAGCTCTCAAGGAAACTCAGTTTTCACACTCTATGCTTAGTGCCCTTTGAGTGCCTAGGACTGAAATGAAGGTTGGTGAGCATCCCACACAAACGAATGCTCCACATGCGGGTTTCACATGCCACCAACTTCACATTCACAGGCAACTTAGCTCCACAGCCGTTTTCAGAGAGCCCTCAATGCAAAGGCTCTAGACGCAAATATTGGTAGTGATTGTGAGAGCTAATTCAATCAAGGAAACACTGCATGTTGGTGAAGGGCATATTGAAGAAGGATCAGCCGAGTGGTTCTTGTGGGAGAACAACTCCATTTGGCTCACTAACTTCACACACCATCAGGCTTCCAAGCAGCTCTCAAGGAAACTCAGTTTTCACACTCTATGCTTAGTGCCCTTTGAGTGCCTAGGACTGAAATGAAGCTGGAAGAGCATCCCACACAAACGAATGCTCCACATGCGGGTTTCACATGCCACCAACTCCACATTCACAGGCAACTTCAGCGCCACAGCCGTTTTCAGATAGCCCTCAATGCAAAGGCTCTAGACGCAAATATTGGTGTGAGAGCTAATTCAATCAAGGAAACGAAACACTGCATGTTGGTGAAGGGCATATTGAAGAAGGATCAGCCGAGTGGTTCTTGTGGGAGAACAACTCCATTTGGCTCACTAACTTCACACACCATCAGGCTTCCAAGCAGCTCTCAAGGAAACTCAGTTTTCACACTCTATGCTTAGTGCCCTTTGAGTGCATTATCTAGGAATGAACCTGGTAGAGCATCCCACACAAACGAATGCTCCACATGCGGGTTTCCCATGCCACCAACTCCACATTCACAGGCAACTTCAGCGCCACAGCCGTTTTCAGAGAGCCCTCAATGCAAAGGCTCGAGACGCAAATATTGGTGTGAGAGCTAATTCAATCAAGGAAACACTGCATGTTGGTGAAGGGCATATTGAAGAAGGATCAGCCGAGTGGTTCTTGTGGGAGAACAACTCCATTTGGCTCACTAACTTCACACACCATCAGGCTTCCAAGCAGCTCTCAAGAAAACTCAGATTTCACACTCTATGCTTAGTGCCCTTTGAGTGCATTATCTAGGAATGAACCTGGTAGAGCATCCCACACAAACGAATGCTCCACATGCAGGTTTCACATGCCACCAACTCCACATTCACAGGCAACTTCAGCGAAACAGCCGTTTTCAGATAGCCCTCAATGCAAAGGCTCGAGACGCAAATATTCGTGTGAGAGCTAATTCAATCAAGGAAACACTGCATGTTGGTGAAGGGCATATTGAAGAAGGATCAGCCGAGTGGTTCTTGTGGGAGAACAACTCCATTTGGCTCACTAACTTCACACACCATCAGGCTTCCAAGCAGCTCTCAAGGAAACTCAGTTTTCACACTCTATGCTTAGTGCTCTTTGAGTGCCTAGGACTGAAATGAAGCTGGAAGAGCATCCCACACAAACGAATGCTCCACATGCGGGTTTCACATGCCACCAACTCCACATTCACAGGCAACTTCAGCGCCACAGCCGTTTTCAGATAGCCCTCAATGCAAAGGCTCTAGACGCAAATATTGGTGTGAGAGCTAATTCAATCAAGGAAACGAAACACTGCATGTTGGTGAAGGGCATATTGAAGAAGGATCAGCCGAGTGGTTCTTGTGGGAGAACAACTCCATTTGGCTCACTAACTTCACACACCATCAGGCTTCCAAGCAGCTCTCAAGGAAACTCAGTTTTCACACTCTATGCTTAGTGCCCTTTGAGTGCATTATCTAGGAATGAACCTGGTAGAGCATCCCACACAAACGAATGCTCCACATGCGGGTTTCCCATGCCACCAACTCCACATTCACAGGCAACTTCAGCGCCACAGCCGTTTTCAGAGAGCCCTCAATGCAAAGGCTCGAGACGCAAATATTGGTGTGAGAGCTAATTCAATCAAGGAAACACTGCATGTTGGTGAAGGGCATATTGAAGAAGGATCAGCCGAGTGGTTCTTGTGGGAGAACAACTCCATTTGGCTCACTAACTTCACACACCATCAGGCTTCCAAGCAGCTCTCAAGAAAACTCAGATTTCACACTCTATGCTTAGTGCCCTTTGAGTGCATTATCTAGGAATGAACCTGGTAGAGCATCCCACACAAACGAATGCTCCACATGCAGGTTTCACATGCCACCAACTCCACATTCACAGGCAACTTCAGCGAAACAGCCGTTTTCAGATAGCCCTCAATGCAAAGGCTCGAGACGCAAATATTCGTGTGAGAGCTAATTCAATCAAGGAAACACTGCATGTTGGTGAAGGGCATATTGAAGAAGGATCAGCCGAGTGGTTCTTGTGGGAGAACAACTCCATTTGGCTCACTAACTTCACACACCATCAGGCTTCCAAGCAGCTCTCAAGGAAACTCAGTTTTCACACTCTATGCTTAGTGCCCTTTGAGTGCCTAGGACTGAAATGAAGCTTGGTGAGCATCCCACACAAACGAATGCTCCACATGCGGGTTTCACATGCCACCAACTCCACATTCACAGGCAACTTCAGCGCCACAGCCGTTTTCAGATAGCCCTCAATGCAAAGGCTCGAGACGCAAATATTGGTGTGAGAGCTAATTCAATCAAGGAAACACTGCATGTTGGTGAAGGGCATATTGAAGAAGGATCAGCCGAGTGGTTCTTGTGGGAGAACAACTCCATTTGGCTCACTAACTTCACACACCATCAGGCTTCCAAGCAGCTCTCAAGAAAACTCAGTTTTCACACTCTATGCTTAGTGCCCTTTGAGTGCATTATCTAGGAATGAACCTGGTAGAGCATCCCACACAAACCAATGCTCCACATGCGGGTTTCACATGTCACCAACTCCACTTTCACAGGCAGCTTCAGCGCCACAGCCGTTTTCAGATAGCCCTCAATGCAAAGGCTCTAGACGCAAATATTGGTGTGAGAGCTAATTCAATCAAGGAAACACTGCATGTTGGTGAAGGGCATATTGAAGAAGGATCAGCCGAGTGGTTCTTGTGGGAGAACAACTCCATTTGGCTCACTAACTTCACACACCATCAGGCTTCCAGGCAGCTCTCAATGAAATTCAGTTTTCACACTCTATGCTTAGTGCCCTTTTCGTGGCTAGGACTGAAATGAAGCTTGGTGAGCATCCCACACAAACGAATGCTCCACATGCGGGTTTCACATGCCACCAACTCCACATTCTCAGGCAACTTCTGCGCCACAGCCGTTTTCAGATAGCCCTCAATGCAAAGGCTCTAGACACAAATATTGGTGTGAGAGCTAATTCAATCAAGGAAACACTGCATGTTGGTGAAGGGCATATTGAAGAAGGATCAGCCAAGTGGTTCTTGTGGGAGAACAACTCCATTTGGCTCACTAACTTCACACACCATCAGGCTTCCAAGCAGCTCTCAAGGAAACTCAGTTTTCACACTCTATGCTTAGTGCCCTTTGAGTGCATTATCTAGGAATGAACCTGGTAGAGCATCCCACACAAACGAATGCTCCACATGTTGGTTTCACATGCCACCAACTCCACATTCACAGGCAACTTCAGCGCCACAGCCGTTTTCAGATAGCCCTCAATGCAAAGGCTCTAGACGCAAATATTGGTGTGAGAGCTAATTCAATCAAGGAAACGAAACACTGCATGTTGGTGAAGGGCATATTGAAGAAGGATCAGCCGAGTGGTTCTTGTGGGAGAACAACTCCATTTGGCTCACTAACTTCACACACCATCAGGCTTCCAAGCAGCTCTCAAGGAAACTCAGTTTTCACACTCTATGCTTAGTGCCCTTTGAGTGCCTAGGACTGAAATGAATCTTGGTGAGCATCCCACACAAACGAATGCTCCACATGCGGGTTTCACATGCCACCAACTCCACATTCACAGGCAACTTCAGCGCCACAGCCGTTTTCAGATAGCCCTCAATGCAAAGGCTCGAGACACAAATATTCGTGTGAGAGCTAATTCAATCAAGGAAACACTGCATGTTGGTGAAGGGCATATTGAAGAAGGATCAGCCGAGTGGTTCTTGTGGGAGAACAACTCCATTTGGCTCACTAACTTCACACAGCATCAGGCTTCCAAGCAGCTCTCAAGGAAACTCAGTTTTCACACTCTATGCTTAGTGCCCTTTGAGTGCATTATCTAGGAATGAACCTGGTAGAGCATCCCACACAAACGAATGCTCCACATGCGGGTTTCACATGCCACCAACTCCACATTCACAGGCAACTTCAGCGCCACATCCGTTTTCAGATAGCCCTCAATGCAAAGGCTCTAGACGCAAATATTGGTGTGAGAGCTAATTCAATCAAGGAAACACTGCATGTTGGTGAAGGGCATATTGAAGAAGGATCAGCCGAGTGGTTCTTGTGGGAGAACAACTCCATTTGGCTCACTAACTTCACACACCATCAGGCTTCCAAGCAGCTCTCAAGGAAACTCAGTTTTCACACTCTATGCTTAGTGCCCTTTGAGTGCATTATCTAGGAATGAACCTGGTAGAGCATCCCACACAAACGAATGCTCCACATGCGGGTTTCACATGCCACCAACTCCACATTCACAGGCAACTTCAGCGCCACAGCCGTTTTCAGAGAGCCCTCAATGCAAAGGCTCTAGACGCAAATATTGGTGTGAGAGCTAATTCAATCAAGGAAACACTGCATGTTGGTGAAGGGCATATTGAAGAAGGATCAGCCGAGTGGTTCTTGTGGGAGAACAACTCCATTTGGCTCACTAACTTCACACACCATCAGGCTTCCAAGCAGCTCTCAAGAAAACTCAGATTTCACACTCTATGCTTAGTGCCCTTTGAGTGCATTATCTAGGAATGAACCTGGTAGAGCATCCCACACAAACGAATGCTCCACATGCAGGTTTCACATGCCGCCAACTCCACATTCACAGGCAACTTCAGCGCCACAGCCGTTTTCAGATAGCCCTCAATGCAAAGGCTCGAGACGCAAATATTGGTGTGAGAGCTAATTCAATCAAGGAAACACTGCATGTTGGTGAAGGGCATATTGAAGAAGGATCAGCCAAGTGGTTCTTGTGGGAGAACAACTCCATTTGGCTCACTAACTTCACACACCATCAGGCTTCCAAGCAGCTCTCAAGGAAACTCAGTTTTCACACTCTATGCTTAGTGCCCTTTGAGTGCATTATCTAGGAATGAACCTGGTAGAGCATCCCACACAAACGAATGCTCCATATGTTGGTTTCACATGCCACCAACTCCACATTCTCAGGCAACTTCAGCGCCACAGCCGTTTTAAGATAGCCCTCAATGCAAAGGCTCTAGACGCAAATATTGGTGTGAGAGCTAATTCAATCAAGGAAACGAAACACTGCATGTTGGTGAAGGGCATATTGAAGAAGGATCAGCCGAGTGGTTCTTGTGGGAGAACAACTCCATTTGGCTCACTAACTTCACACACCATCAGGCTTCCAAGCAGCTCTCAAGGAAACTCAGTTTTCACACTCTATGCTTAGTGCCCTTTGAGTGCATTATCTAGAAATGAACCTGGTAGAGCATCCCACACAAACGAATGCTTCACATGCGGGTTTCACATGCCACCAACTCCACATTCACAGGCAACTTCAGCGCCACAGCCGTTTTCAGAGAGCCCTCAATGCAAAGGCTCTAGACACAAATATTGGTGTGAGAGCTAATTCAATCAAGGAAACACTGCATGTTGGTGAAGGGCATATTGAAGAACGATCAGCCGAGTGGTTCTTGTGGGAGAACAACTCCATTTGGCTCACTAACTTCACACACCATCAGGCTTCCAAGCAGCTCTCAAGGAAACTCAGTTTTCACACTCTATGCTTAGTGCCCTTTGAGTGCCTAGGACTGAAATGAAGCTTGGTGAGCATCCCACACAAACGAATGCTCCACACGCGGGTTTCACATGCCACCAACTTCACATTCACAGGCAACTTAGCGCCACAGCCGTTTGCAGATAGCCCTCAATGCAAAGGCTCTAGACGCAAATATTGGTGTGAGAGCTAATTCAATCAAGGAAACACTGCATGTTGGTGAAGGGCATATTGAAGAAGGATCAGCCGAGTGGTTCTTGTGGGAGAACAACTCCATTTGGCTCACTAACTTCACACACCATCAGGCTTCCAAGCAGCTCTCAAGGAAACTCAGTTTTCACACTCTATGCTTAGTGCCCTTTGAGTGCCTAGGACTGAAATGAAGCTTGGTGAGCATCCCACACAAACGAATGCTCCACATGCGGGTTTCACATGCCACCAACTCCACATTCACAGGCAACTTCAGCGCCACAGCCGTTTTCAGATAGCCCTCAATGCAAAGGCTCTAGACGCAAATATTGGTGTGAGAGCTAATTCAATCAAGGAAACGAAACACTGCATGTTGGTGAAGGGCATATTGAAGAAGGATCAGCCGAGTGGTTCTTGTGGAAGAACAACTCCATTTGGCTCACTAACTTCACACACCATCAGGCTTCCAAGCAGCTCTCAAGAATACTCAGATTTCACACTCTATGCTTAGTGCCCTTTGAGTGCATTATCTAGGAATGAACCTGGTAGAGCATCCCACACAAACGAATGCTCCACATGCAGGTTTCACATGCCACCAACTCCACATTCACAGGCAACTTCAGTGCCACAGCCGTTTTCAGATAGCCCTCAATGCAAAGGCTCGAGACGCAAATATTGGTGTGAGAGCTAATTCAATCAAGGAAACACTGCATGTTGGTGAAGGGCATATTGAAGAAGGATCAGCCGAGTGGTTCTTGTGGGAGAACAACTCCATTTGGCTCACTAACTTCACACACCATCAGGCTTCCAAGCAGCTCTCCAGGAAACTCAGTTTTCACACTCTATGCTTAGTGCCCTTTGAGTGCCTAGGACTGAAATGAAGCTTGGTGAGCATCCCACACAAACGAATGCTCCACATGCGGCTTTCACATGCCACCAACTCCACATTCACAGGCAACTTCAGCGCCACAGCCGTTTTCAGATAGCCCTCAATGCAAAGGCTCGAGACGCAAATATTGGTGTGAGAGCTAATTCAATCAAGGAAACACTGCATGTTGGTGAAGGGCATATTGAAGAAGGATCAGCCGAGTGGTTCTTGTGGGAGAACAACTCCATTTGGCTCACTAACTTCACACACCATCAGGCTTCCAAGCAGCTCTCAAGGAAACTCAGTTTTCACACTCTATGCTTAGTGCCCTTTGAGTGCATTATCTAGGAATGAACCTGGAAGAGCATCCCACACAAACGAATGCTCCACATGCGGGTTTCACATGCCACCAACTCCACATTCACAGGCAACTTCAGCGCCACAGCCGTTTTCAGCTAGCCCTCAATGCAAAGGCTCTAGACGCAAATATTGGTGTGAGAGCTAATTCAATCAAGGAAACACTGCATGTTGGTGAAGGGCATATTGAAGAAGGATCAGCCGAGTGGTTCTTGTGGGAGAACAACTCCATTTGGCTCACTAACTTCACACACCATCAGGCTTCCAAGCAGCTCTCAACGAAACTCAGTTTTCACACTCTATGCTTAGTGCCCTTTGGGTGCATTATCTTGGATTGAACCTGGAAGAGCATCCCACACAAACGAATGCTCCACATGCGGGTTTCACATGCCACCACCTTCACATTCACAGGAAACTTAGCGCCTCAGCCGTTTTCAGATAGCCCTCAATGCAAAGGCTCGAGACGCAAATATTGGTGTGAGAGCTAATTCAATCAAGGAAACACTGCATGTTGGTGAAGGGCATATTGAAGAAGGATCAGCCGAGTGGTTCTTGTGGGAGAACAACTCCATTTGGCTCACTAACTTCACACACCATCAGGCTTCCAAGCAGCTCTCAAGGAAACTCAGTTTTCACACTCTATGCTTAGTGCCCTTTGAGTGCCTAGGACTGAAATGAAGCTTGGTGAGCATCCCACACAAACGAATGCTCCACATGCGGGTTTCACATGCCACCAACTCCACATTCACAGGCAACTTCAGCGCCAAAGCCGTTTTCAGAGAGCCCTCAATGCAAAGGCTCTAGACGCAAATATTGGTGTGAGAGCTAATTCAATCAAGGAAACACTGCATGTTGGTGAAGGGCATATTGAAGAAGGATCAGCCGAGTGGTTCTTGTGGAAGAACAACTCCATTTGGCTCACTAACTTCACACACCATCAGGCTTCCAAGCAGCTCTCAAGAAAACTCAGATTTCACACTCTATGCTTAGTGCCCTTTGAGTGCATTATCTAGGAATGAACCTGGTAGAGCATCCCACACAAACGAATGCTCCACATGCAGGTTTCACATGCCACCAACTCCACATTCACAGGCAACTTCAGCGCCACAGCCGTTTTCAGATAGCCCTCAATGCAAAGGCTCGAGACGCAAATATTGGTGTGAGAGCTAATTCAATCAAGGAAACACTGCATGTTGGTGAAGGGCATATTGAAGAAGGATCAGCCGAGTGGTTCTTGTGGGAGAACAACTCCATTTGGCTCACTAACTTCACACACCATCAGGCTTCCAAGCAGCTCTCAAGGAAACTCAGTTTTCACACTCTATGCTTAGTGCCCTTTGAGTGCCTAGGACTGAAATGAAGGTTGATGAGCATCCCACACAAACGAATGCTCCACATGCGGGTTTCACATGCCACCAACTTCACATTCACAGGCAACTTCAGCGCCACAGCCGTTTTCAGATAGCCCTCAATGCAAAGGCTCTAGACGCAAATATTGGTGTGAGAGCTAATTCAATCAAGGAAACACTGCATGTTGGTGAAGGGCATATTGAAGAAGGATCAGCTGAGTGGTTCTTGTGGGAGAACAACTCCATTTGGCTCACTAACTTCACACACCATCAGGCTTCCAAGCAGCTCTCAAGGAAACTCAGTTTTCACACTCTATGCTTAGTGCCCTTTGAGTGCATTATCTAGGAATGAACCTGGTAGAGCATCCCACACAAACGAATGCTCCACATGCGGGTTTCACATGCCACCAACTCCACATTCACAGGCAACTTCAGCGCCACAGGCGTTTTCAGAGAGCCCTCAATGCAAAGGCTCTAGACGCAAATATTGGTGTGAGAGCTAATTCAATCAAGGAAACACTGCATGTTGGTGAAGGGCATA
The DNA here is from genome assembly GCF_030435755.1 of Ochotona princeps. Classification (NCBI taxonomy): domain Eukaryota; kingdom Metazoa; phylum Chordata; class Mammalia; order Lagomorpha; family Ochotonidae; genus Ochotona; species Ochotona princeps. The sequence continues at coordinate 37,999 of NW_026699874.1, read as the reverse complement.
TTGAAGAAGGATCAGCCGAGTGGTTCTTGTGGCAGAACAACTCCATTTGGCTCACTAACTTCACACACCATCAGGCTTCCAAGCAGCTCTCAAGGAAACTCAGTTTTCACACTCTATGCTTAGTGCCCTTTGAAGGCATTATCTTGGATTGAACCTGGTAGAGCATCCCACACAAACGAATGCTCCACATGCAGGTTTCACATGCCACCAACTCCACATTCACAGGCAACTTCAGCGCCACAGCCGTTTTCAGATAGCCCTCAATGCAAAGGCTCTAGACACAAATATTGGTGTGAGAGCTAATTCAATCAAGGAAACACTGCATGTTGGTGAAGGGCATATTGAAGAAGGATCAGCCGAGTGGTTCTTGTGGGAGAACAACTCCATTTGGCTCACTAACTTCACACACCATCAGGCTTCCAAGCAGCTCTCAAGGAAACTCAGTTTTCACACTCTATGCTTAGTGCCCTTTGAGTACATTATCTTGGATTGAACCTGGAAGAGCATCCCACACAAACGAATGCTCCACATGCGGGTTTCACATGCCACCAACTCCACATTCTCAGGCAACTTCAGCGCCACAGCCGTTTTCAGATAGCCCTCAATGCAAAGGCTCTAGACACAAATATTGGTGTGAGAGCTAATTCAATCAAGGAAACACTGCATGTTGGTGAAGGGCATATTGAAGAAGGATCAGCCAAGTGGTTCATGAGGGAGAACAACTCCATTTGGCTCACTAACTTCACACACCATCAGGCTTCCAAGCAGCTCTCAAGGAAACTCAGTTTTCACACTCTATGCTTAGTGCCCTTTGAGTGCCTAGGACTGAAAGGAACCTTGGTGAGCATCCCACACAAACGAATGCTCCACATGCGGGTTTCACATGCCACCAACTTCACATTCACAGGCAACTTCAGCGCCACAGCCGTTTTCAGATAGCCCTCAATGCAAAGGCTCTAGACGCAAATATTGGTGTGAGAGCTAATTCAATCAAGGAAACACTGCATGTTGGTGAAGGGCATATTGAAGAAGGATCAGCCGAGTGGTTCTTGTGGGAGAACAACTCCATTTGGCTCACTAACTTCACACACCATCAGGCTTCCAAGCAGCTCTCAAGGAAACTCAGTTTTCACACTCTATGCTTTGTGGCCTTTGAGTGCATTATCTAGGAATGAACCTGGAAGAGCATCCCACACAAACGAATGCTCCACATGCGAGTTTCACATGCCACCAACTCCACATTCTCAGGCAACTTCAGCGCCACAGCCGTTTTCAGATAGCCCTCAATGCAAAGGCTCTAGACACAAATATTGGTGTGAGAGCTAATTCAATCAAGGAAACACTGCATGTTGGTGAAGGGCATATTGAAGAAGGATCAGCCGAGTGGTTCTTGTGGGAGAACAACTCCATTTGGCTCACTAACTTCACACACCATCAGGCTTCCAAGCAGCTCTCAAGGAAACTCAGTTTTCACACTCTATGCTTAGTGCCCTTTGAGTGCCTAGGACTGAAATGAAGCTTGGTGAGCATCCCCACACAAACGAATGCTCCACATGCGGGTTTCACATGCCACCAACTCCACATTCACAGGCAACTTCAGCGCCACCGCAGTTTTCAGATAGCCCTCAATGCAAAGGCTCGAGACGCAAATATTGGTGTGAGAGCTAATTCAATCAAGGAAACACTGCATGTTGGTGAAGGGCATATTGAAGAAGGATCAGCCGAGTGGTTCTTGTGGGAGAACAACTCCATTTGGCTCACTAACTTCACACACCATCAGGCTTCCAAGCAGCTCTCAAGGAAACTCAGTTTTCACACTCTATGCTTAGTGCCCTTTGGGTGCATTATCTAGGATTGAACCTGGAAGAGCATCCCACACAAACGAATGCTCCACATGCGGGTTTCACATGCCACCAACTCCACATTCACAGGCAAATTCAGCGCCACAGCCGTTTTCAGATAGCCCTCAATGCAAAGGCTCGAGACGCAAATATTGGTGTGAGAGCTAATTCAATCAAGGAAACACTGCATGTTGGTGAAGGGCATATTGAAGAAGGATCAGCCGAGTGGTTCTTGTGGGAGAACAACTCCATTTGGCTCACTAACTTCACACACCATCAGGCTTCCAAGCAGCTCTCAAGGAAACTCAGTTTTCACACTCTATGCTTAGTGCCCTTTGAGTGCCTAGGACTGAAATGAAGGTTGATGAGCATCCCACACAAACGAATGCTCCACATGCGAGTTTCACATGCCACCAACTCCACATTCACAGGCAACTTCAGCGCCACAGCCGTTTTCAGATAGCCCTCAATGCAAAGGCTCTAGACGCAAATATTGGTGTGAGAGCTAATTCAATCAAGGAAACACTGCATGTTGGTGAAGGGCATATTGAAGAAGGATCAGCCGAGTGGTTCTTGTGGGAGAACAACTCCATTTGGCTCACTAACTTCACACACCATCAGGCTTCCAAGCAGCTCTCAAGGAAACTCAGTTTTCACACTCTATGCTTAGTGCCCTTTGAGTGCCTAGGACTGAAATGAAGGTTGATGAGCATCCCACACAAACGAATGCTCCACATGCGGGTTTCACATGCCACCAACTTCACATTCACAGGCAACTTAGCGCCACAGCCGTTTTCAGAGAGCCCTCAATGCAAAGGCTCTAGACGCAAATATTGGTGTGAGAGCTAATTCAATCAAGGAAACACTGCATGTTGGTGAAGGGCATATTGAAGAAGGATCAGCCGAGTGGTTCTTGTGGGAGAACAACTCCATTTGGCTCACTAACTTCACACACCATCAGGCTTCCAAGCAGCTCTCAAGGAAACTCAGTTTTCACACTCTATGCTTAGTGCCCTTTGAGTGCATTATCTAGGAATGAACCTGGTAGAGCATCCCACACAAACGAATGCTCCACATGCAGGTTTCACATGCCACCAACTCCACATTCACAGGCAACTTCAGCGCCACAGCCGTTTTCAGATAGCCCTCAATGCAAAGGCTCTAGACACAAATATTGGTGTGAGAGCTAATTCAATCAAGGAAACACTGCATGTTGGTGAAGGGCATATTGAAGAAGGATCAGCCGAGTGGTTCTTGTGGGAGAACAACTCCATTTGGCTCACTAACTTCACACACCATCAGGCTTCCAAGCAGCTCTCAAGGAAACTCAGTTTTCACACTCTATGCTTAGTGCCCTTTGAGTACATTATCTTGGATTGAACCTGGAAGAGCATCCCACACAAACGAATGCTCCACATGCGGGTTTCACATGCCACCAACTCCACATTCTCAGGCAACTTCAGCGCCACAGCCGTTTTCAGATAGCCCTCAATGCAAAGGCTCTAGACACAAATATTGGTGTGAGAGCTAATTCAATCAAGGAAACACTGCATGTTGGTGAAGGGCATATTGAAGAAGGATCAGCCAAGTGGTTCATGAGGGAGAACAACTCCATTTGGCTCACTAACTTCACACACCATCAGGCTTCCAAGCAGCTCTCAAGGAAACTCAGTTTTCACACTCTATGCTTAGTGCCCTTTGAGTGCCTAGGACTGAAAGGAACCTTGGTGAGCATCCCACACAAACGAATGCTCCACATGCGGGTTTCACATGCCACCAACTTCACATTCACAGGCAACTTCAGCGCCACAGCCGTTTTCAGATAGCCCTCAATGCAAAGGCTCTAGACGCAAATATTGGTGTGAGAGCTAATTCAATTAAGGAAACACTGCATGTTGGTGAAGGGCATATTGAAGAAGGATCAGCCGAGTGGTTCTTGTGGGAGAACAACTCCATTTGGCTCACTAACTTCACACACCATCAGGCTTCCAAGCAGCTCTCAAGGAAACTCAGTTTTCACACTCTATGCTTATTGCCCTTTGAGTGCCTAGGACTGAAATGAAGCTTGGTGAGCATCCCACACAAACGAATGCTCCACATGCGGGTTTCACATGCCAACAACTCCACATTCACAGGCAACTTCAGCGCCACCGCAGTTTTCAGATAGCCCTCAATGCAAAGGCTCGAGACGCAAATATTGGTGTGAGAGCTAATTCAATCAAGGAAACACTGCATGTTGGTGAAGGGCATATTGAAGAAGGATCAGCCGAGTGGTTCTTGTGGGAGAACAACTCCATTTGGCTCACTAACTTCACACACCATCAGGCTTCCAAGCAGCTCTCAAGGAAACTCAGTTTTCACACTCTATGCTTAGTGCCCTTTGAGTGCATTATCTAGGAATGAACCTGGTAGAGCATCCCACACAAACGAATGCTCCACATGCGGGTTTCACATGCCACCAACTCCACATTCACAGGCAACTTCAGCGCCACAGCCGTTTTCAGATAGCCCTCAATGCAAAGGCTCTAGACGCAAATATTGGTGTGAGAGCTAATTCAATCAAGGAAACACTGCATGTTGGTGAAGGGCATATTGAAGAAGGATCAGCCGAGTGGTTCTTGTGGGAGAACAACTCCATTTGGCTCACTAACTTCACACACCATCAGGCTTCCAAGCAGCTCTCAAGGAAACTCAGTTTTCACACTCTATGCTTAGTGCCCTTTGGGTGCATTATCTTGGATTGAACCTGGAAGAGCATCCCACACAAACGAATGCTCCACATGCGGGTTTCACATGCCACCACCTTCACATTCACAGGAAACTTTGCGCCACAGCCGTTTTCAGATAGCCCTCAATGCAAAAACTCGAGACGCAAATATTGGTGTGAGAGCTAATTCAATCAAGGAAACACTGCATGTTGGTGAAGGGCATATTGAAGAAGGATCAGCCGAGTGGTTCTTGTGGGAGAACAACTCCATTTGGCTCACTAACTTCACACACCATCAGGCTTCCAAGCAGCTCTCAAGGAAACTCAGTTTTCACACTCTATGCTTAGTGCCCTTTGAGTGCCTAGGACTGAAATGAAGCTTGGTGAGCATCCCACACAAACGAATGCTCCACATGCGGGTTTCACATGCCACCAACTCCACATTCACAGGCAACTTCAGCGCCACAGCCGTTTTCAGAGAGCCCTCAATGCAAAGGCTCTAGACGCAAATATTGGTGTGAGAGCTAATTCAATCAAGGAAACACTGCATGTTGGTGAAGGGCATATTGAAGAAGGATCAGCCGAGTGGTTCTTGTGGGAGAACAGCTCCATTTGGCTCACTAACTTCACACACCATCAGGCTTCCAAGCAGCTCTCAAGGAAACTCAGATTTCACACTCTATGCTTAGTGCCCTTTGAGTGCATTATCTAGGAATGAACCTGGTAGAGCATCCCACACAAACGAATGCTTCACATGCAGGTTTCACATGCCACCAACTCCACATTCTCAGGCAACTTCAGCGCCACAGCCGTTTTCAGATAGCCCTCAATGCAAAGGCTCTAGACGCAAATATTGGTGTGAGAGCTAATTCAATCAAGGAAACACTGCATGTTGGTGAAGGGCATATTGAAGAAGGATCAGCCGAGTGGTTCTTGTGGGAGAACAACTCCATTTGGTTCACTGACTTCACACACCATCAGGCTTCCAAGCAGCTCTCAAGGAAACTCAGTTTTCACACTCTATGCTTAGTGCCCTTTGAGTGCATTATCTTGGATTGAAACTGGAAGAGCATCCCACACAAACGAATGCTCCACATGCGGGTTTCACATGCCACCAACTCCACATTCACAGGCAACTTCAGCGCCACAGCCGTTTTCAGATAGCCCTCAATGCAAAGGCTCTAGACGCAAATATTGGTGTGAGAGCTAATTCAATCAAGGAAACACTGCATGTTGGTGAAGGGCATATTGAAGAAGGATCAGCCGAGTGGTTCTTGTGGGAGAACAACTCCATTTGGCTCACTAACTTCACACACCATCAGGCTTCCAAGCAGCTCTCAAGGAAACTCAGTTTTCACACTCTATGCTTAGTGCCCTTTGAGTGCATTATCTAGGAATGAACCTGGTAGAGCATCCCACACAAACGAATGCTTCACATGCGGGTTTCACATGCCACCAACTCCACATTCACAGGCAACTTCAGCGCCACAGCCGTTTTCAGATAGCCCTCAATGCAAAGGCTCGAGACGCAAATATTGGTGTGAGAGCTAATTCAATCAAGGAAACACTGCATGTTGGTGAAGGGCATATTGAAGAAGGATCAGCCTAGTGGTTCTTGTGGGAGAACAACTCCATTTGGCTCACTAACTTCACACACCATCAGGCTTCCAAGCAGCTCTCAAGGAAACTCAGTTTTCACACTCTATGCTTAGTGCCCTTTGAGTGCCTAGGACTGAAATGAAGCTTGGTGAGCATCCCACACAAACGAATGCTCCACATGCGGGTTTCACATGCCACCAACTCCACATTCACAGGCAACTTCAGCGCCAAAGCCGTTTTCAGATAGCCCTCAATGCAAAGGCTCTAGACGCAAATATTGGTGTGAGAGCTAATTCAATCAAGGAAACACTGCATGTTGGTGAAGGGCATATTGAAGAAGGATCAGCCGAGTGGTTCTTGTGGGAGAACAACTCCATTTGGCTCACTAACTTCACACACCATCAGGCTTCCAAGCAGCTCTCAAGAAAACTCAGATTTCACACTCTATGCTTAGTGCCCTTTGAGTGCATTATCTAGGAATGAACCTGGTAGAGCATCCCACACAAACGAATGCTTCACATGCAGGTTTCACATGCCACCAACTCCACATTCTCAGGCAACTTCAGCGCCACAGCCGTTTTCAGATAGCCCTCAATGCAAAGGCTCTAGACGCAAATATTGGTGTGAGAGCTAATTCAATCAAGGAAACACTGCATGTTGGTGAAGGGCATATTGAAGAAGGATCAGCCGAGTGGTTCTTGTGGGAGAACAACTCCATTTGGCTCACTGACTTCACACACCATCAGGCTTCCAAGCAGCTCTCAAGGAAACTCAGTTTTCACACTCTATGCTTAGTGCCCTTTGAGTGCATTATCTTGGATTGAACCTGGAAGAGCATCCCACACAAACGAATGCTCCACATGCGGGTTTCACATGCCACCAACTCCACATTCACAGGCAACTTCAGCGCCACAGCCACTTTCAGATAGCCCTCAATGCAAAGGCTCTAGACGCAAATATTGGTGTGAGAGCTAATTCAATCAAGGAAACACTGCATGTTGGTGAAGGGCATATTGAAGAAGGATCAGCCGAGTGGTTCTTGTGGGAGAACAACTCCATTTGGCTCACTAACTTCACACACCATCAGGCTTCCAAGCAGCTCTCAAGGAAACTCAGTTTTCACACTCTATGCTTAGTGCTCTTTGAGTGCATTATCTAGGAATGAACCTGGTAGAGCATCCCACACAAACGAATGCTCCACATGCGGGTTTCACATGCCACCAACTCCACATTCACAGGCAACTTCAGCGCCACAGCCGTTTTCAGATAGCCCTCAATGCAAAGGCTCTAGACGCAAATATTGGTGTGAGAGCTAATTCAATCAAGGAAACACTGCATGTTGGTGAAGGGCATATTGAAGAAGGATCAGCCAAGTGGTTCTTGTGGGAGAACAACTCCATTTGGCTCACTAACTTCACACACCATCAGGCTTCCAAGCAGCTCTCAAGGAAACTCAGTTTTCACACTCTATGCTTAGTGCCCTTTGAGTGCCTAGGACTGAAATGAAGGTTGGTGAGCATCCCACACAAACGAATGCTCCACATGCGGGTTTCACATGCCACCAACTTCACATTCACAGGCAACTTAGCGCCACAGCCGTTTTCAGATAGCCTCAATGCAAAGGCTCGAGACGCAAATATTGGTGTGAGAGCTAATTCAATCAAGGAAACACTGCATGTTGGTGAAGGGCATATTGAAGAAGGATCAGCCGAGTGGTTCTTGTGGGAGAACAACTCCATTTGCCTCACTAACTTCACACACCATCAGGCTTCCAAGCAGCTCTCAAGGAAACTCAGTTTTCACACTCTATGCTTAGTGCCCTTTGAGTGCCTAGGACTGAAATGAAGCTTGGTGAGCATCCCACACAAATGAATGCTCCACATGCGGGTTTCACATGCCACCAACTTCACATTCACAGGAAACTTAGCGCCACAGCCGTTTTCAGATAGCCCTCAATGCAAAGGCTCGAGACGCAAATATTGGTGTGAGAGCTAATTCAATCAAGGAAACACTGCATGTTGGTGAAGGGCATTTAAGAAGAAGGATCAGCCGAGTGGTTCTTGTGGGAGAACAACTCCATTTGGCTCACTAACTTCACACACCATCAGGCTTCCAAGCAGCTCTCAAGAAAACTCAGTTTTCACACTCTATGCTTAGTGCACTTTGAGGGCATTATCTAGGAATGAACCTGGTAGAGCATCCCACACAAACGAATGCTTCACATGCGGGTTTCACATGCCACCAACTCCACATTCACAGGCAAATTCAGCGCCAAAGCCGTTTTCAGATAGCCCTCAATGCAAAGGCTCTAGACACAAATATTGGTGTGAGAGCTAATTCAATCAAGGAAACACTGCATGTTGGTGAAGGGCATATTGAAGAAGGATCAGCCGAGTGGTTCTTGTGGGAGAACAACTCCATTTGGCTCACTAACTTCACACACCATCAGGCTTCCAAGCAGCTCTCAAGGAAACTCAGTTTTCACACTCTATGCTTAGTGCTCTTTGAGTGCATTATCTAGGAATGAACCTGGTAGAGCATCCACACAAACGAATGCTCCACATGCGGGTTTCACATGCCACCAACTCCACATTCACAGGCAACTTCAGCGCCACAGCCGTTTGCAGATAGCCCTCAATGCAAAGGCTCTAGACGCAAATATTGGTGTGAGAGCTAATTCAATCAAGGAAACACTGCATGTTGGTGAAGGGCATATTGAAAAAGGATCAGCCAAGTGGTTCTTGTGGGAGAACAACTCCATTTGGCTCACTAACTTCACACACCATCAGGCTTCCAAGCAGCTCTCAAGGAAACTCAGTTTTCACACTCTATGCTTAGTGCCCTTTGAGTGCCCAGGACTGAAATGAAGGTTGGTGAGCATCCCACACAAACGAATGCTCCACATGCGGGTTTCACATGCCACCAACTTCACATTCACAGGCAACTTAGCGCCACAGCCGTTTTCAGATAACCCTCAATGCAAAGGCTCGAGACGCAAATATTGGTGTGAGAGCTAATTCAATCAAGGAAACACTGCATGTTGGTGAAGGGCATATTGAAGAAGGATCAGCCGAGTGGTTCTTGTGGGAGAACAACTCCATTTGGCTCACTAACTTCACACACCATCAGGCTTCCAAGCAGCTCTCAAGGAAACTCAGTTTTCACACTCTAGGCTTAGTGCCCTTTGAGTGCATTATCTTGGATTGAACCTGGAAGAGCATCCCACACAAACGAATGCTCCACATGTGAGTTTCACATGCCACCAACTCCACATTCTCAGGCAACTTCAGCGCCACAGCCGTTTTCAGATAGCCCTCAATGCAAAGGCTCTAGACACAAATATTGGTGTGAGAGCTAATTCAATCAAGGAAACACTGCATGTTGGTGAAGGGCATATTGAAGAAGGATCAGCCAAGTGGTTCTTGTGGGAGAACAACTCCATTTGGCTCACTAACTTCACACACCATCAGGCTTCCAAGCAGCTCAAGGAAACTCAGTTTTCACACTCTATGCTTAGTGCCCTTTGAGTGCCTAGGACTGAAATGAAGGTTGGTGAGCATCCCACACAAACGAATGCTCCACATGCGTTTTTCACATGCCACCAACTTCACATTCACAGGCAACTTAGCGCCACAGCCGTTTTCAGATAGCCCTCAATGCAAAGGCTCTAGACACAAATATTGGTGTGAGAGCTAATTCAATCAAGGAAACACTGCATGTTGGTGAAGGGCATTTTGAAGAAGGATCAGCCGAGTGGTTCTTGTGGGAGAACAACTCCATTTGGCTCACTAACTTCACACACCATCAGGCTTCCAAGAAGCTCTCAAGAAAACTCAGATTTCACACTCTATGCTTAGTGCCCTTTGAGTGCATTATCTTAGGAATGAACCTGGTAGAGCATCCCAAACAAACGAATGCTCCACATGCGGGTTTCACATGCCACCAACTCCACATTCACAGGCAACTTCAGCGCCACAGCTGTTTTCAGATAGCCCTCAATGCAAAGGCTCTAGACGCAAATATTGGTGTGAGAGCTAATTCAATCAAGGAAACACTGCATGTTGGTGAAGGGCATATTGAAGAAGGATCAGCCGAGTGGTTCTTGTGGGAGAACAACTCCATTTGGCTCACTAACTTCACACAATCAGGCTTCCAAGCAGCTCTCAAGGAAACTCAGTTTTCACACTCTATGCTTAGTGCCCTTTGAGTGCCTAGGACTGAAATGAAGCTTGGTGAGCATCCCACACAAACGAATGCTCCACATGCGGGTTTCACATGCCACCAACTCCACATTCACAGGCAACTTCAGCGCCACAGCCGTTTTCACATAGCCCTCAATGCAAAGGCTCTAGACGCAAATATTGGTGTGAGAGCTAATTCAATCAAGGAAACACTGCATGTTGGTGAAGGGCATATTGAAGAAGGATCAGCCGAGTGGTTCTTGTGGGAGAAGAGCTCCATTTGGCTCACTAACTTCACACACCATCAGGCTTCCAAGCAGCTCTCAAGGAAACTCAGTTTTCACACTCTATGCTTAGTGCCCTTTGAGTGCATTATCTAGGAATGAACCTGGTAGAGCATCCCACACTAACGAATGCTCCACATGCGGGTTTCACATGCCACCAACTCCACATGCACAGGCAACTTCAGCGCCACAGCCGTTTTCAGATAGCCCGCAATGCAAAGGCTCTAGACGCAAATATTGGTGTGAGAGCTAATTCAATCAAGGAAACACTGCATGTTGGTGAAGGGCATATTGAAGAAGGATCAGCCGAGTGGTTCTTGTGGGAGAACAACTCCATTTGGCTCACTAACTTCACACACCATCAGGCTTCCAAGCAGCTCTCAAGGAAACTCAGTTTTCACACTCTATGCTTAGTGCCATTTGAGTGCATTATCTAGGAATGAACCTGGTAGAGCATCCCACACAAACGAATACTCCACATGCGGGTTTCACATGCCACCAACTCCACATTCACAGGCAACTTCAGCGCCACAGCCGTTTTCAGATAGCCCTCAATGCAAAGGCTCTAGACGCAAATATTGGTGTGAGAGCTAATTCAATCAAGGAAACACTGCATGTTGGTGAAGGGCATATTGAAGAAGGATCAGCCGAGTGGTTCTTGTGGGAGAACAACTCCATTTGGCTCACTAACTTCACACACCATCAGGCTTCCAAGCAGCTCTCAAGGAAACTCAGTTTTCACACTCTATGCTTAGTGCCCTTTGAGTGCCTAGGACTGAAATGAAGCTTGGTGAGCATCCCACACAAACGAATGCTCCACATGCGGGTTTCACATGCCACCAACTCCACATGCACAGGCAACTTCAGCGCCACAGCCGTTTTCAGATAGCCCGCAATGCAAAGGCTCTAGACACAAATATTGGTGTGAGAGCTAATTCAATCAAGGAAACACTGCATGTTGGTGAAGGGCATATTGAAGAAGGATCAGCCGAGTGGTTCTTGTGGGAGAACAACTCCATTTGGCTCACTAACTTCAAACACCATCAGGCTTCCAAGCAGCTCTCAAGGAAACTCAGTTTTCACACTCTATGCTTAGTGCCCTTTGAGTGCCTAGGACTGAAATGAAGCTTGGTGAGCATCCCACACAAATGAATGCTCCACATGCGGGTTTCACATGCCACCAACTCCACATGCACAGGCAACTTCAGTGCCACAGCCGTTTTCAGATAGTCCTCAATGCAAAGGCTCTAGACGCAAATATTGGTGTGAGAGCTAATTCAATCAAGGAAACACTGCATGTTGGTGAAGGGCATATTGAAGAAGGATCAGCCGAGTGGTTCTTGTGGGAGAACAACTCCATTTGGCTCACTAACTTCACACACCATCAGGCTTCCAAGCAGCTCTCAAGGAAACTCAGTTTTCACACTCTATGCTTAGTGCCCTTTGAGTGCCTAGGACTGAAATGAAGCTTGGTGAGCATCCCACACAAACGAATGCTCCACATGCGGGTTTCACATGCCACCAACTCCACATTCACAGGCAACTTCAGCGCCACAGCCGTTTTCAGATAGCCCTCAATGCAAACGCTCTAGACGCAAATATTGGTGTGAGAGCTAATTCAATCAAGGAAACACTGCATGTTGGTGAAGGGCATATTGAAGAAGGATCAGCCGAGTGGTTCTTCTGGGAGAACAACTCCATTTGGCTCACTAACTTCACACACCATCAGGCTTCCAAGCAGCTCTCAAGGAAACTCAGTTTTCACACTCTATGCTTAGTGCCCTTTGAGTGCATTATCTAGGAATGAACCTGGTAGAGCATCCCACACAAACGAATGCTCCACATGCGGGTTTCACATGCCACCAACTCCACATGCACATGCAACTTCAGCGCCACAGCCGTTTTCACATAGCCCTCAATGCAAAGGCTCTAGACACAAATATTGGTGTGAGAGCTAATTCAATCAAGGAAACACTGCATGTTGGTGAAGGGCATATTGAAGAAGGATCAGCCGAGTGGTTCTTGTGGGAGAACAACTCCATTTGGCTCACTAACTTCACACACCATCAGGCTTCCTAGCAGCTCTCAAGGAAACTCAGTTTTCACACTCTATGCTTAGTGCCCTTTGAGTGCCTAGGACTGAAATGAAGCTTGGTGAGCATCCCACACAAACGAATGCTCCACATGCGGGTTTCACATGCCACCACCTCCACATTCACAGGCAACTTCCGCGCCACAGCCGTTTTCATATAGCCCTCAATGCAAAGGCTCTAGACGCAAATATTGGTGTGAGAGCTAATTCAATCAAGGAAACACTGCATGTTGGTGAAGGGCATATTGAAGAAGGATCAGCCGAGTGGTTCTTGTGGGAGAACAACTCCATTTGGCTCACTAACTTCACACACCATCAGGCTTCCAAGCAGCTCTCAAGGAAACTCAGTTTTCACACTCTATGCTTAGTGCCCTTTGAGTGCCTAGGACTGAAATGAAGCTTGGTGAGCATCCCACACAAACGAATGCTCCACATGCGGGTTTCACATGCCACCAACTCCACATGCACAGGCAACTTCAGCGCCACAGCTGTTTTCAGATAGCCCTCAATGCAAAGGCTCTAGACGCAAATATTGGTGTGAGAGCTAATTCAATCAAGGAAACACTGCATGTTGGTGAAGGGCATATTGAAGAAGGATCAGCCGAGTGGTTCTTGTGGGAGAACAACTCCATTTGGCTCACTAACTTCACACACCATCAGGCTTCCAAGCAGCTCTCAAGGAAACTCAGTTTTCACACTCTATGCTTAGTGCCCTTTGAGTGCCTAGGACTGAAATGAAGCTTGGTGAGCATCCCACACAAACGAATGCTCCACATGCGGGTTTCACATGCCACCAACTCCACATGCACAGGCAACTTCAGCGCCACAGCCGTTTTCACATAGCCCTCAATGCAAAGGCTCTAGACACAAATATTGGTGTGAGATCTAATTCAATCAAGGAAACACTGCATGTTGGTGAAGGGCATATTGAAGAAGGATCAGCCGAGTGGTTCTTGTGGGAGAACAACTCCATTTGGCTCACTAACTTCACACACCATCAGGCTTCCAAGCAGCTCTCAAGGAAACTCAGTTTTCACACTCTATGCTTAGTGCCCTTTGAGTGCCTAGGACTGAAATGAAGCTTGGTGAGCATCCTACACAAACGAATGCTCCACATGCGGGTTTCACATGCCACCAACTCCACATTCACAGGCAACTTCAGGGCCACAGCCGTTTTCACATAGCCCTCAATGCAAAGGCTCTAGACGCAAATATTGGTGTGAGAGCTAATTCAATCAAGGAAACACTGCATGTTGGTGAAGGGCATATTGAAGAAGGATCAGCCGAGTGGTTCTTGTGGGAGAACAACTCCATTTGGCTCACTAACTTCACACACCATCAGGCTTCCAAGCAGCTCTCAAGGAAACTCAGTTTTCACACTCTATGCTTAGTGCCCTTTGAGTGCCTAGGACTGAAATGAAGCTTGGTGAGCATCCTACACAAACGAATGCTCCACATGCGGGTTTCACATGCCACCAACTCCACATTCACAGGCAACTTCAGGGCCACAGCCGTTTTCACATAGCCCTCAATGCAAAGGCTCTAGACGCAAATATTGGTGTGAGAGCTAATTCAATCAAGGAAACACTGCATGTTGGTGAAGGGCATATTGAAGAAGGATCAGCCGAGTGGTTCTTGTGGGAGAACAACTCCATTTGGCTCACTAACTTCACACACCATCAGGCTTCCAAGCAGCTCTCAAGGAAACTCAGTTTTCACACTCTATGCTTAGTGCCCTTTGAGGGCATTATCTAGGAATGAACCTGGTAGAGCATCCCACACAAACGAATGCTCCACATGCGGGTTTCACATGCCACCAACTCCACATTCACAGGCAACTTCAGCGCCACAGCCGTTTTCCCATAGCCCTCAATGCAAAGGCTCTAGACGCAAATATTGGTGTGAGAGCTAATTCAATCAAGGAAACACTGCATGTTGGTGAAGGGCATATTGAAGAAGGATCAGCCGAGTGGTTCTTGTGGGAGAACAACTCCATTTGGCTCACTAACTTCACACACCATCAGGCTTCCAAGCAGCTCTCAAGGAAACTCAGTTTTCACACTCTATGCTTAGTGCCCTTTGAGTGCCTAGGACTGAAATGAAGCTTGGTGAGCATCCCACACAAACGAATGCTCCACATGCGGGTTTCACATGCCACCAACTCCACATGCACAGGCAACTTCAGCGTCACAGCCGTTTTCACATAGCCCTCAATGCAAAGGCTCTAGACACAAATATTGGTGTGAGATCTAATTCATGGTGAAGGGCATATTGAAGAAGGATCAGCCGAGTGGTTCTTGTGGGAGAACAACTCCATTTGGCTCACTAACTTCAAACACCATCAGGCTTCCAAGCAGCTCTCAAGGAAACTCAGTTTTCACACTCTATGCTTAGTGCCCTTTGAGTGCCTAGGACTGAAATGAAGCTTGGTGAGCATCCCACACAAATGAATGCTCCACATGCGGGTTTCACATGCCACCAACTCCACATGCACAGGCAACTTCAGTGCCACAGCCGTTTTCAGATAGCCCTCAATGCAAAGGCTCTAGACGCAAATATTGGTGTGAGAGCTAATTCAATCAAGGAAACACTGCATGTTGGTGAAGGGCATATTGAAGAAGGATCAGCCGAGTGGTTCTTGTGGGAGAACAACTCCATTTGGCTCACTAACTTCACACACCATCAGGCTTCCAAGCAGCTCTCAAGGAAACTCAGTTTTCACACTCTATGCTTAGTGCCCTTTGAGGGCATTATCTAGGAATGAACCTGGTAGAGCATCCCACACAAACGAATGCTCCACATGCGGGTTTCACATGCCACCAACTCCACATTCACAGGCAACTTCAGCGCCACAGCCGTTTTCCCATAGCCCTCAATGCAAAGGCTCTAGACGCAAATATTGGTGTGAGAGCTAATTCAATCAAGGAAACACTGCATGTTGGTGAAGGGCATATTGAAGAAGGATCAGCCGAGTGGTTCTTGTGGGAGAACAACTCCATTTGGCTCACTAACTTCACACACCATCAGGCTTCCAAGCAGCTCTCAAGGAAACTCAGTTTTCACACTCTATGCTTAGTGCCCTTTGAGTGCCTAGGACTGAAATGAAGCTTGGTAAGCATCCCACACAAACGAATGCTCCACATGCGGGTTTCACATGCCACCAACTCCACATTCACAGGCAACTTCAGCGCCACAGCTGTTTTCAGATAGCCTCTCAATGCAAAGGCTCTAGACGCAAATATTGGTGTGAGAGCTAATTCAATCAAGGAAACACTGCATGTTGGTGAAGGGCATATTGAAGAAGGATCAGCCGAGTGGTTCTTGTGGGAGAACAACTCCATTTGGCTCACTAACTTCACACACCATCAGGCTTCCAAGCAGCTCTCAAGGAAACTCAGTTTTCACACTCTATGCTTAGTGCCCTTTGAGTGCCTAGGACTGAAATGAAGCTTGGTGAGCATCCCAAACAAATGAATGCTCCACATGCGGGTTTCACATGCCACCAACTCCACATGCACAGGCAACTTCAGGGCCACAGCTGTTTTCAGATAGCCCTCAATGCAAAGGCTCTAGACGCAAATATTGGTGTGAGAGATAATTCAATCAAGGAAACACTGCATGTTGGTGAAGGGCATATTGAAGAAGGATCAGCCGAGTGGTTCTTGTGGGAGAACAACTCCATTTGGCTCACTAACTTCACACACCATCAGGCTTCCAAGCAGCTCTCAAGGAAACTCAGTTTTCACACTCTATGCTTAGTGCCCTTTGAGTGCCTAGGACTGAAATGAAGCTTGGTGAGCATCCCACACAAACGAATGCTCCACATGCGGGTTTCACATGCCACCAACTCCACATTCACAGGCAACTTCAGCGCCACAGCCGTTTTCACATAGCCCTCAATGCAAAGGCTCTAGACGCAAATATTGGTGTGAGAGCTAATTCAATCAAGGAAACACTGCATGTTGGTGAAGGGCATATTGAAGAAGGATCAGCCGAGTGGTTCTTGTGGGAGAACAACTCCATTTGGCTCACTAACTTCACACACCATCAGGCTTCCAAGCAGCTCTCAAGGAAACTCAGTTTTCACACTCTATGCTTAGTGCCCTTTGAGTGCCTAGGACTGAAATGAAGCTTGGTGAGCATCCCAAACAAACGAATGCTCCACATGCGGGTTTCACATGCCACCATCTCCACATTCACAGGCAACTTCAGCGCCACAGCCGTTTTCACATAGCCCTCAATGCAAAGGCTCTAGACGCAAGTATTGGTGTGAGAGCTAATTCAATCAAGGAAACACTGCATGTTGGTGAAGGGCATATTGAAGAAGGATCAGCCGAGTGGTTCTTGTGGGAGAACAACTCCATTTGGCTCACTAACTTCACACACCATCAGGCTTCCAAGCAGCTCTCAAGGAAACTCAGTTTTCACACTCTATGCTTAGTGTCCTTTGAGTGCATTATCTAGGAATGAACCTGGTAGAGCATCCCACACAAACGAATGCTCCACATGCGGGTTTCACATGCCACCAACTCCACATTCACAGGCAACTTCAGCGCCACAGCCGTTTTCACATAGCCCTCAATGCAAAGGCTCTAGACGCAAATATTGGTGTGAGAGCTAATTCAATCAAGGAAACACTGCATGTTGGTGAAGGGCATATTGAAGAAGGATCAGCCGAGTGGTTCTTGTGGGAGAACAACTCCATTTGGCTCACTAACTTCACACACCATCAGGCTTCCAAGCAGCTCTCAAGGAAACTCAGTTTTCACACTCTATGCTTAGTGCCCTTTGAGTGCATTATCTAGGAATTAACCTGGTAGAGCATCCCACACAAACGAATGCTCCACATGCGGGTTTCACATGCCACCAACTCCACATTCACAGGCAACTTCAGCGCCACAGCCGTTTTCACATAGCCCTCAATGCAAAGGCTCTAGACGCAAGTATTGGTGTGAGAGCTAATTCAATCAAGGAAACACTGCATGTTGGTGAAGGGCATATTGAAGAAGGATCAGCCGAGTGGTTCTTGTGGGAGAACAACTCCATTTGGCTCACTAACTTCACACACCATCAGGCTTCCAAGCAGCTCTCAAGGAAACTCAGTTTTCACACTCTATGCTTAGTGCCCTTTGAGTGCCTAGGACTGAAATGAAGCTTGGTGAGCATCCCAAACAAACGAATGCTCCACATGCGGGTTTCACATGCCACCAACTCCACATGCACAGGCAACTTCAGCGCCACAGCCGTTTTCACATAGCCCTCAATGCAAAGGCTCTAGACGCAAATATTGGTGTGAGAGCTAATTCAATCAAGGAAACACTGCATGTTGGTGAAGGGCATATTGAAGAAGGATCAGCCGAGTGGTTCTTGTGGGAGAACAACTCCATTTGGCTCACTAACTTCACACACCATCAGGCTTCCAAGCAGCTCTCAAGGAAACTCAGTTTTCACACTCTATGCTTAGTGCCCTTTTGAGTGCCTAGGACTGAAATGAAGCTTGGTGATCATCCCACACAAACGAATGCTCCACATGCGGGTTTCACATGCCACCAACTCCACATTCACAGGCAACTTCAGCGCCACAGCCGTTTTCAGATAGCCCGCAATGCAAAGGCTCTAGACGCAAATATTGGTGTGAGAGCTAATTCAATCAAGGAAACACTGCATGTTGGTGAAGGGCATATTGAAGAAGGATCAGCCGAGTGGTTCTTGTGGGAGAACAACTCCATTTGGCTCACTAATTTCACACACCATCAGGCTTCCAAGCAGCTCTCAAGGAAACTCAGTTTTCACACTCTATGCTTAGTGCCCTTTGAGGGCATTATCTAGGAATGAACCTGGTAGAGCATCCCACACAAACGAATGCTCCACATGCGGGTTTCACATGCCACCAACTCCACATTCACAGGCAACTTCAGCGCCACAGCCGTTTTCACATAGCCCTCAATGCAAAGGCTCTAGACGCAAATATTGGTGTGAGAGCTAATTCAATCAAGGAAACACTGCATGTTGGTGAAGGGCATATTGAAGAAGGATCAGCCGAGTGGTTCTTGTGGGAGAACAACTCCATTTGGCTCACTAACTTCACACACCATCAGGCTTCCAAGCAGCTCTCAAGGAAACTCAGTTTTCACACTCTATGCTTAGTGCCCTTTGAGTGCCTAGGACTGAAATGAAGCTTGGTAAGCATCCCACACAAACGAATGCTCCACATGCGGGTTTCACATGCCACCAACTCCACATTCACAGGCAACTTCAGCGCCACAGCTGTTTTCAGATAGCCCTCAATGCAAAGGCTCTAGACGCAAATATTGGTGTGAGAGCTAATTCAATCAAGGAAACACTGCATGTTGGTGAAGGGCATATTGAAGAAGGATCAGCCGAGTGGTTCTTGTGGGAGAACAACTCCATTTGGCTCACTAACTTCACACACCATCAGGCTTCCAAGCAGCTCTCAAGGAAACTCAGTTTTCACACTCTATGCTTAGTGCCCTTTGAGTGCCTAGGACTGAAATGAAGCTTGGTGAGCATCCCAAACAAATGAATGCTCCACATGCGGGTTTCACATGCCACCAACTCCACATGCACAGGCAACTTCAGCGCCACAGCCGTTTTCACATAGCCCTCAATGCAAAGGCTCTAGACGCAAATATTGGTGTGAGAGATAATTCAATCAAGGAAACACTGCATGTTGGTGAAGGGCATATTGAAGAAGGATCAGCCGAGTGGTTCTTGTGGGAGAACAACTCCATTTGGCTCACTAACTTCACACACCATCAGGCTTCCAAGCAGCTCTCAAGGAAACTCAGTTTTCACACTCTATGCTTAGTGCCCTTTGAGTGCCTAGGACTGAAATGAAGCTTGGTGAGCATCCCACACAAACGAATGCTCCACATGCGGGTTTCACATGCCACCAACTCCACATTCACAGGCAACTTCAGGGCCACAGCCGTTTTCACATAGCCCTCAATGCAAAGGCTCTAGACGCAAATATTGGTGTGAGAGCTAATTCAATCAAGGAAACACTGCATGTTGGTGAAGGGCATATTGAAGAAGGATCAGCCGAGTGGTTCTTGTGGGAGAACAACTCCATTTGGCTCACTAACTTCACACACCATCAGGCTTCCAAGCAGCTCTCAAGGAAACTCAGTTTTCACACTCTATGCTTAGTGCCCTTTGAGTGCCTAGGACTGAAATGAAGCTTGGTAAGCATCCCACACAAACGAATGCTCCACATGCGGGTTTCACATGCCACCAACTCCACATTCACAGGCAACTTCAGCGCCACAGCTGTTTTCAGATAGCCCTCAATGCAAAGGCTCTAGACGCAAATATTGGTGTGAGAGCTAATTCAATCAAGGAAACACTGCATGTTGGTGAAGGGCATATTGAAGAAGGATCAGCCGAGTGGTTCTTGTGGGAGAACAACTCCATTTGGCTCACTAACTTCACACACCATCAGGCTTCCAAGCAGCTCTCAAGGAAACTCAGTTTTCACACTCTATGCTTAGTGCCCTTTGAGTGCCTAGGACTGAAATGAAGCTTGGTGAGCATCCCAAACAAATGAATGCTCCACATGCGGGTTTCACATGCCACCAACTCCACATGCACAGGCAACTTCAGCGCCACAGCCGTTTTCACATAGCCCTCAATGCAAAGGCTCTAGACGCAAATATTGGTGTGAGAGATAATTCAATCAAGGAAACACTGCATGTTGGTGAAGGGCATATTGAAGAAGGATCAGCCGAGTGGTTCTTGTGGGAGAACAACTCCATTTGGCTCACTAACTTCACACACCATCAGGCTTCCAAGCAGCTCTCAAGGAAACTCAGTTTTCACACTCTATGCTTAGTGCCCTTTGAGTGCCTAGGACTGAAATGAAGCTTGGTGAGCATCCCACACAAACGAATGCTCCACATGCGGGTTTCACATGCCACCAACTCCACATTCACAGGCAACTTCAGGGCCACAGCCGTTTTCACATAGCCCTCAATGCAAAGGCTCTAGACGCAAATATTGGTGTGAGAGCTAATTCAATCAAGGAAACACTGCATGTTGGTGAAGGGCATATTGAAGAAGGATCAGCCGAGTGGTTCTTGTGGGAGAACAACTCCATTTGGCTCACTAACTTCACACACCATCAGGCTTCCAAGCAGCTCTCAAGGAAACTCAGTTTTCACACTCTATGCTTAGTGCCCTTTGAGTGCCTAGGACTGAAATGAAGCTTGGTGAGCATCCCACACAAACGAATGCTCCACATGCGGGTTTCACATGCCACCAACTCCACATTCACAGGCAACTTCAGCGCCACAGCCGTTTTCAGATAGCCCTCAATGCAAAGGCTCTAGACGCAAATATTGGTGTGAGAGCTAATTCAATCAAGGAAACACTGCATGTTGGTGAAGGGCATATTGAAGAAGGATCAGCCGAGTGGTTCTTGTGGAGAACAACTCCATTTGGCTCACTAACTTCACACACCATCAGGCTTCCAAGCAGCTCTCAAGGAAACTCAGTTTTCACACTCTATGCTTAGTGTCCTTTGAGTGCATTATCTAGGAATGAACCTGGTAGAGCATCCCACACAAACGAATGCTCCACATGCGGGTTTCACATGCCACCAACTCCACATTCACAGGCAACTTCAGCGCCACAGCCGTTTTCACATAGCCCTCAATGCAAAGGCTCTAGACGCAAATATTGGTGTGAGAGCTAATTCAATCAAGGAAACACTGCATGTTGGTGAAGGGCATATTGAAGAAGGATCAGCCGAGTGGTTCTTGTGGGAGAACAACTCCATTTGGCTCACTAACTTCACACACCATCAGGCTTCCAAGCAGCTCTCAAGGAAACTCAGTTTTCACACTCTATGCTTAGTGCCCTTTGAGTGCATTATCTAGGAATTAACCTGGTAGAGCATCCCACACAAACGAATGCTCCACATGCGGGTTTCACATGCCACCAACTCCACATTCACAGGCAACTTCAGCGCCACAGCCGTTTTCACATAGCCCTCAATGCAAAGGCTCTAGACGCAAATATTGGTGTGAGAGCTAATTCAATCAAGGAAACACTGCATGTTGGTGAAGGGCATATTGAAGAAGGATCAGCCGAGTGGTTCTTGTGGGAGAACAACTCCATTTGGCTCACTAACTTCACACACCATCAGGCTTCCAAGCAGCTCTCAAGGAAACTCAGTTTTCACACTCTATGCTTAGTGCCCTTTGAGTGCCTAGGACTGAAATGAAGCTTGGTGAGCATCCCAAACAAACGAATGCTCCACATGCGGGTTTCACATGCCACCAACTCCACATTCACAGGCAACTTCAGCGCCACAGCCGTTTTCACATAGCCCTCAATGCAAAGGCTCTAGACGCAAATATTGGTGTGAGAGCTAATTCAATCAAGGAAACACTGCATGTTGGTGAAGGGCATATTGAAGAAGGATCAGCCGAGTGGTTCTTGTGGGAGAACAACTCCATTTGGCTCACTAACTTCACACATTATCAGGCTTCCAAGCAGCTCTCAAGGAAACTCAGTTTTCACACTCTATGCTTAGTGCCCTTTGAGTGCCTAGGACTGAAATGAAGCTTGGTGAGCATCCCACACAAACGAATGCTCCACATGCGGGTTTCACATGCCACCAACTCCACATTCACAGGCAACTTCAGGGCCACAGCCGTTTTCACATAGCCCTCAATGCAAAGGCTCTAGACGCAAATATTGGTGTGAGAGCTAATTCAATCAAGGAAACACTGCATGTTGGTGAAGGGCATATTGAAGAAGGATCAGCCGAGTGGTTCTTGTGGGAGAACAACTCCATTTGGCTCACTAACTTCACACACCATCAGGCTTCCAAGCAGCTCTCAAGGAAACTCAGTTTTCACACTCTATGCTTAGTGCCCTTTTGAGTGCCTAGGACTGAAATGAAGCTTGGTGAGCATCCCACACAAACGAATGCTCCACATGCGGGTTTCACATGCCACCAACTCCACATTCACAGGCAACATCAGCGCCACAGCCGTTTTCCCCCCCCCCCCCCCCCACATAGCCCGCAATGCAAAGGCTCTAGACGCAAATATTGGTGTGAGAGCTAATTCAATCAAGGAAACACTGCATGTTGGTGAAGGGCATATTGAAGAAGGATCAGCCGAGTGGTTCTTGTGGGAGAACAACTCCATTTGGCTCACTAATTTCACACACCATCAGGCTTCCAAGCAGCTCTCAAGGAAACTCAGTTTTCACACTCTATGCTTAGTGCCCTTTGAGGGCATTATCTAGGAATGAACCTGGTAGAGCATCCCACACAAACGAATGCTCCACATGCGGGTTTCACATGCCACCAACTCCACATTCACAGGCAACTTCAGCGCCACAGCCGTTTTCACATAGCCCTCAATGCAAAGGCTCTAGACGCAAATATTGGTGTGAGAGCTAATTCAATCAAGGAAACACTGCATGTTGGTGAAGGGCATATTGAAGAAGGATCAGCCGAGTGGTTCTTGTGGGAGAACAACTCCATTTGGCTCACTAACTTCACACACCATCAGGCTTCCAAGCAGCTCTCAAGGAAACTCAGTTTTCACACTCTATGCTTAGTGCCCTTTGAGTGCCTAGGACTGAAATGAAGCTTGGTAAGCATCCCACACAAACGAATGCTCCACATGCGGGTTTCACATGCCACCAACTCCACATTCACAGGCAACTTCAGCGCCACAGCTGTTTTCAGATAGCCCTCAATGCAAAGGCTCTAGACGCAAATATTGGTGTGAGAGCTAATTCAATCAAGGAAACACTGCATGTTGGTGAAGGGCATATTGAAGAAGGATCAGCCGAGTGGTTCTTGTGGGAGAACAACTCCATTTGGCTCACTAACTTCACACACCATCAGGCTTCCAAGCAGCTCTCAAGGAAACTCAGTTTTCACACTCTATGCTTAGTGCCCTTTGAGTGCCTAGGACTGAAATGAAGCTTGGTGAGCATCCCAAACAAATGAATGCTCCACATGCGGGTTTCACATGCCACCAACTCCACATGCACAGGCAACTTCAGCGCCACAGCCGTTTTCAGATAGCCCTCAATGCAAAGGCTCTAGACGCAAATATTGGTGTGAGAGCTAATTCAATCAAGGAAACACTGCATGTTGGTGAAGGGCATATTGAAGAAGGATAAGCCGAGTGGTTCTTGTGGGAGAACAACTCCATTTGGCTCACTAACTTCACACACCATCAGGCTTCCAAGCAGCTCTCAAGGAAACTCAGTTTTCACACTCTATGCTTAGTGCCCTTTGAGTGCCTAGGACTGAAATGAAGCTTGGTGAGCATCCCACACAAACGAATGCTCCACATGCGGGTTTCACATGCCACCATCTCCACATTCACAGGCAACTTCAGCGCCACAGCCGTTTTCACATAGCCCTCAATGCAAAGGCTCTAGACGCAAGTATTGGTGTGAGAGCTAATTCAATCAAGGAAACACTGCATGTTGGTGAAGGGCATATTGAAGAAGGATCAGCCGAGTGGTTCTTGTGGGAGAACAACTCCATTTGGCTCACTAACTTCACACACCATCAGGCTTCCAAGCAGCTCTCAAGGAAACTCAGTTTTCACATTCTATGCTTAGTGTCCTTTGAGTGCATTATCTAGGAATGAACCTGGTAGAGCATCCCACACAAACGAATGCTCCACATGCGGGTTTCACATGCCACCAACTCCACATGCACAGGCAACTTCAGCGCCACAGCCGTTTTCACATAGCCCTCAATGCAAAGGCTCTAGACGCAAATATTGGTGTGAGAGCTAATTCAATCAAGGAAACACTGCATGTTGGTGAAGGGCATATTGAAGAAGGATCAGCCGAGTGGTTCTTGTGGGAGAACAACTCCATTTGGCTCACTAACTTCACACACCATCAGGCTTCCAAGCAGCTCTCAAGGAAACTCAGTTTTCACACTCTATGCTTAGTGCCCTTTGAGTGCATTATCTAGGAATTAACCTGGTAGAGCATCCCACACAAACGAATGCTCCACATGCGGGTTTCACATGCCACCAACTCCACATTCACAGGCAACTTCAGCGCCACAGCCGTTTTCACATAGCCCTCAATGCAAAGGCTCTAGACGCAAATATTGGTGTGAGAGCTAATTCAATCAAGGAAACACTGCATGTTGGTGAAGGGCATATTGAAGAAGGATCAGCCGAGTGGTTCTTGTGGGAGAACAACTCCATTTGGCTCACTAACTTCACACACCATCAGGCTTCCAAGCAGCTCTCAAGGAAACTCAGTTTTCACACTCTATGCTTAGTGCCCTTTGAGTGCCTAGGACTGAAATGAAGCTTGGTGAGCATCCCAAACAAACGAATGCTCCACATGCGGGTTTCACATGCCACCAACTCCACATGCACAGGCAACTTCAGCGCCACAGCCGTTTTCACATAGCCCTCAATGCAAAGGCTCTAGACGCAAATATTGGTGTGAGAGCTAATTCAATCAAGGAAACACTGCATGTTGGTGAAGGGCATATTGAAGAAGGATCAGCCGAGTGGTTCTTGTGGGAGAACAACTCCATTTGGCTCACTAACTTCACACACCATCAGGCTTCCAAGCAGCTCTCAAGGAAACTCAGTTTTCACACTCTATGCTTAGTGCCCTTTGAGTGCATTATCTAGGAATTAACCTGGTAGAGCATCCCACACAAACGAATGCTCCACATGCGGGTTTCACATGCCACCAACTCCACATTCACAGGCAACTTCAGCGCCACAGCCGTTTTCACATAGCCCTCAATGCAAAGGCTCTAGACGCAAATATTGGTGTGAGAGCTAATTCAATCAAGGAAACACTGCATGTTGGTGAAGGGCATATTGAAGAAGGATCAGCCGAGTGGTTCTTGTGGGAGAACAACTCCATTTGGCTCACTAACTTCACACACCATCAGGCTTCCAAGCAGCTCTCAAGGAAACTCAGTTTTCACACTCTATGCTTAGTGCCCTTTGAGTGCCTAGGACTGAAATGAAGCTTGGTGAGCATCCCAAACAAACGAATGCTCCACATGCGGGTTTCACATGCCACCAACTCCACATGCACAGGCAACTTCAGCGCCACAGCCGTTTTCACATAGCCCTCAATGCAAAGGCTCTAGACGCAAATATTGGTGTGAGAGCTAATTCAATCAAGGAAACACTGCATGTTGGTGAAGGGCATATTGAAGAAGGATCAGCCGAGTGGTTCTTGTGGGAGAACAACTCCATTTGGCTCACTAACTTCACACATTATCAGGCTTCCAAGCAGCTCTCAAGGAAACTCAGTTTTCACACTCTATGCTTAGTGCCCTTTGAGTGCCTAGGACTGAAATGAAGCTTGGTGAGCATCCCACACAAACGAATGCTCCACATGCGGGTTTCACATGCCACCAACTCCACATTCACAGGCAACTTCAGGGCCACAGCCGTTTTCACATAGCCCTCAATGCAAAGGCTCTAGACGCAAATATTGGTGTGAGAGCTAATTCAATCAAGGAAACACTGCATGTTGGTGAAGGGCATATTGAAGAAGGATCAGCCGAGTGGTTCTTGTGGGAGAACAACTCCATTTGGCTCACTAACTTCACACACCATCAGGCTTCCAAGCAGCTCTCAAGGAAACTCAGTTTTCACACTCTATGCTTAGTGCCCTTTTGAGTTCCTAGGACTGAAATGAAGCTTGGTGAGCATCCCACACAAACGAATGCTCCACATGCGGGTTTCACATGCCACCAACTCCACATTCACAGGCAACTTCAGCGCCACAGCCGTTTTCAGATAGCCCGCAATGCAAAGGCTCTAGACGCAAATATTGGTGTGAGAGCTAATTCAATCAAGGAAACACTGCATGTTGGTGAAGGGCATATTGAAGAAGGATCAGCCGAGTGGTTCTTGTGGGAGAACAACTCCATTTGGCTCACTAACTTCACACACCATCAGGCTTCCAAGCAGCTCTCAAGGAAACTCAGTTTTCACACTCTATGCTTAGTGCCCTTTGAGGGCATTATCTAGGAATGAACCTGGTAGAGCATCCCACACAAACGAATGCTCCACATGCGGGTTTCACATGCCACCAACTCCACATTCACAGGCAACTTCAGCGCCACAGCCGTTTTCACATAGCCCTCAATGCAAAGGCTCTAGACGCAAATATTGGTGTGAGAGCTAATTCAATCAAGGAAACACTGCATGTTGGTGAAGGGCATATTGAAGAAGGATCAGCCGAGTGGTTCTTGTGGGAGAACAACTCCATTTGGCTCACTAACTTCACACACCATCAGGCTTCCAAGCAGCTCTCAAGGAAACTCAGTTTTCACACTCTATGCTTAGTGCCCTTTGAGTGCCTAGGACTGAAATGAAGCTTGGTAAGCATCCCACACAAACGAATGCTCCACATGCGGGTTTCACATGCCACCAACTCCACATTCACAGGCAACTTCAGCGCCACAGCCGTTTTCACATAGCCCTCAATGCAAAGGCTCTAGACGCAAATATTGGTGTGAGAGCTAATTCAATCAAGGAAACACTGCATGTTGGTGAAGGGCATATTGAAGAAGGATCAGCCGAGTGGTTCTTGTGGGAGAACAACTCCATTTGGCTCACTAACTTCACACACCATCAGGCTTCCAAGCAGCTCTCAAGGAAACTCAGTTTTCACACTCTATGCTTAGTGCCCTTTGAGTGCATTATCTAGGAATTAACCTGGTAGAGCATCCCACACAAACGAATGCTCCACATGCGGGTTTCACATGCCACCAACTCCACATTCACAGGCAACTTCAGCGCCACAGCCGTTTTCACATAGCCCTCAATGCAAAGGCTCTAGACGCAAATATTGGTGTGAGAGCTAATTCAATCAAGGAAACACTGCATGTTGGTGAAGGGCATATTGAAGAAGGATCAGCCGAGTGGTTCTTGTGGGAGAACAACTCCATTTGGCTCACTAACTTCACACACCATCAGGCTTCCAAGCAGCTCTCAAGGAAACTCAGTTTTCACACTCTATGCTTAGTGCCCTTTGAGTGCCTAGGACTGAAATGAAGCTTGGTGAGCATCCCAAACAAACGAATGCTCCACATGCGGGTTTCACATGCCACCAACTCCACATGCACAGGCAACTTCAGCGCCACAGCCGTTTTCACATAGCCCTCAATGCAAAGGCTCTAGACGCAAATATTGGTGTGAGAGCTAATTCAATCAAGGAAACACTGCATGTTGGTGAAGGGCATATTGAAGAAGGATCAGCCGAGTGGTTCTTGTGGGAGAACAACTCCATTTGGCTCACTAACTTCACACATTATCAGGCTTCCAAGCAGCTCTCAAGGAAACTCAGTTTTCACACTCTATGCTTAGTGCCCTTTGAGTGCCTAGGACTGAAATGAAGCTTGGTGAGCATCCCACACAAACGAATGCTCCACATGCGGGTTTCACATGCCACCAACTCCACATTCACAGGCAACTTCAGGGCCACAGCCGTATTCACATAGCCCTCAATGCAAAGGCTCTAGACGCAAATATTGGTGTGAGAGCTAATTCAATCAAGGAAACACTGCATGTTGGTGAAGGGCATATTGAAGAAGGATCAGCCGAGTGGTTCTTGTGGGAGAACAACTCCATTTGGCTCACTAACTTCACACACCATCAGGCTTCCAAGCAGCTCTCAAGGAAACTCAGTTTTCACACTCTATGCTTAGTGCCCTTTTGAGTGCCTAGGACTGAAATGAAGCTTGGTGAGCATCCCACACAAACGAATGCTCCACATGCGGGTTTCACATGCCACCAACTCCACATTCACAGGCAACTTCAGCGCCACAGCCGTTTTCATATAGCCCTCAATGCAAAGGCTCTAGACGCAAATATTGGTGTGAGAGCTAATTCAATCAAGGAAACACTGCATGTTGGTGAAGGGCATATTGAAGAAGGATCAGCCGAGTGGTTCTTGTGGGAGAACAACTCCATTTGGCTCACTAATTTCACACACCATCAGGCTTCCAAGCAGCTCTCAAGGAAACTCAGTTTTCACACTCTATGCTTAGTGCCCTTTGAGGGCATTATCTAGGAATGAACCTGGTAGAGCATCCCACACAAACGAATGCTCCACATGCGGGTTTCACATGCCACCAACTCCACATTCACAGGCAACTTCAGCGCCACAGCCGTTTTCACATAGCCCTCAATGCAAAGGCTCTAGACGCAAATATTGGTGTGAGAGCTAATTCAATCAAGGAAACACTGCATGTTGGTGAAGGGCATATTGAAGAAGGATCAGCCGAGTGGTTCTTGTGGGAGAACAACTCCATTTGGCTCACTAACTTCACACACCATCAGGCTTCCAAGCAGCTCTCAAGGAAACTCAGTTTTCACACTCTATGCTTAGTGCCCTTTGAGTGCCTAGGACTGAAATGAAGCTTGGTAAGCATCCCACACAAACGAATGCTCCACATGCGGGTTTCACATGCCACCAACTCCACATTCACAGGCAACTTCAGCGCCACAGCCGTTTTCACATAGCCCTCAATGCAAAGGCTCTAGACGCAAATATTGGTGTGAGAGCTAATTCAATCAAGGAAACACTGCATGTTGGTGAAGGGCATATTGAAGAAGGATCAGCCGAGTGGTTCTTGTGGGAGAACAACTCCATTTGGCTCACTAACTTCACACACCATCAGGCTTCCAAGCAGCTCTCAAGGAAACTCAGTTTTCACACTCTATGCTTAGTGCCCTTTGAGTGCCTAGGACTGAAATGAAGCTTGGTGAGCATCCCACACAAACGAATGCTCCACATGCGGGTTTCACATGCCACCAACTCCACATTCACAGGCAACTTCAGGGCCACAGCCGTTTTCACATAGCCCTCAATGCAAAGGCTCTAGACGCAAATATTGGTGTGAGAGCTAATTCAATCAAGGAAACACTGCATGTTGGTGAAGGGCATATTGAAGAAGGATCAGCCGAGTGGTTCTTGTGGGAGAACAACTCCATTTGGCTCACTAACTTCACACACCATCAGGCTTCCAAGCAGCTCTCAAGGAAACTCAGTTTTCACACTCTATGCTTAGTGCCCTTTGAGTGCCTAGGACTGAAATGAAGCTTGGTGAGCATCCCACACAAACGAATGCTCCACATGCGGGTTTCACATGCCACCATCTCCACATTCACAGGCAACTTCAGCGCCACAGCCGTTTTCACATAGCCCTCAATGCAAAGGCTCTAGACGCAAATATTGGTGTGAGAGCTAATTCAATCAAGGAAACACTGCATGTTGGTGAAGGGCATATTGAAGAAGGATCAGCCGAGTGGTTCTTGTGGGAGAACAACTCCATTTGGCTCACTAACTTCACACACCATCAGGCTTCCAAGCAGCTCTCAAGGAAATGCAGTTTTCACACTCTATGCTTAGTGCCCTTTGAGTGCCTAGGACTGAGATGAAGCTTGGTGAGCATCCCACACAAACGAATGCTCCACATGCGGGTTTCACATGCCACCAACTCCACATTCGCAGGCAACTTCAGCGCCACAGCCGTTTTCACATAGCCCTCAATGCAAAGGCTCTAGACGCAAATATTGGTGTGAGAGCTAATTCAATCAAGGAAACACTGCATGTTGGTGAAGGGCATATTGAAGAAGGATCAGCCGAGTGGTTCTTGTGGGAGAACAACTCCATTTGGCTCACTAACTTCACACACCATCACGCTTCCAAGCAGCTCTCAAGGAAACTCAGTTTTCACACTCTATGCTTAGTGCCCTTTGAGTGCCTAGGACTGAAATGAAGCTTGGTGAGCATCCCACACAAACGAATGCTCCACATGCGGGTTTCACATGCCACCAACTCCACATTCACAGGCAACTTCAGCGCCACAGCCGTTTTCACATAGCCCTCAATGCAAAGGCTCTAGACGCAAATATTGGTGTGAGAGCTAATTCAATCAAGGAAACACTGCATGTTGGTGAAGGGCATATTGAAGAAGGATCAGCCGAGTGGTTCTTGTGGGAGAACAACTCCATTTGGCTCACTAACTTCACACACCATCAGGCTTCCAAGCAGCTCTCAAGGAAACTCAGTTTTCACACTCTATGCTTAGTGCCCTTTGAGTGCATTATCTAGGAATTAACCTGGTAGAGCATCCCACACAAACGAATGCTCCACATGCGGGTTTCACATGCCACCAACTCCACATGCACAGGCAACTTCAGCGCCACAGCCGTTTTCAGATAGCCCTCAATGCAAAGGCTCTAGACGCAAATATTGGTGTGAGAGCTAATTCAATCAAGGAAACACTGCATGTTGGTGAAGGGCATATTGAAGAAGGATCAGCCGAGTGGTTCTTGTGGGAGAACAACTCCATTTGGCTCACTAACTTCACACACCATCAGGCTTCCAAGCAGCTCTCAAGGAAACTCAGTTTTCACACTCTATGCTTAGTGCCCTTTGAGTGCCTAGGACTGAAATGATGCTTGGTGAGCATCCCACACAAACGAATGCTACACATGCGGGTTTCACATGCCACCAACTCCACATTCACAGGCAACTTCAGCGCCACAGCCGTTTTCACATAGCCCTCAATGCAAAGGCTCTAGACGCAAATATTGGTGTGAGAGCTAATTCAATCAAGGAAACACTGCATGTTGGTGAAGGGCATATTGAAGAAGGATCAGCCGAGTGGTTCTTGTGGGAGAACAACTCCATTTGGCTCACTAACTTCACACACCATCAGGCTTCCAAGCAGCTCTCAAGGAAACTCAGTTTTCACACTCTATGCTTAGTGCCCTTTGAGTGCCTAGGACTGAAATGAAGCTTGGTGAGCATCCCAAACAAACGAATGCTCCACATGCGGGTTTCACATGCCACCAACTCCACATGCACAGGCAACTTCAGCGCCACAGCTGTTTTCAGATAGCCCTCAATGCAAAGGCTCTAGACGCAAATATTGGTGTGAGAGCTAATTCAATCAAGGAAACACTGCATGTTGGTGAAGGGCATATTGAAGAAGGATCAGCCGAGTGGTTCTTGTGGGAGAACAACTCCATTTGGCTCACTAACTTCACACATTATCAGGCTTCCAAGCAGCTCTCAAGGAAACTCAGTTTTCACACTCTATGCTTAGTGCCCTTTGAGTGCCTAGGACTGAAATGAAGCTTGGTGAGCATCCCACACAAACGAATGCTCCACATGCGGGTTTCACATGCCACCAACTCCACATTCACAGGCAACTTCAGGGCCACAGCCGTTTTCACATAGCCCTCAATGCAAAGGCTCTAGACGCAAATATTGGTGTGAGAGCTAATTCAATCAAGGAAACACTGCATGTTGGTGAAGGGCATATTGAAGAAGGATCAGCCGAGTGGTTCTTGTGGGAGAACAACTCCATTTGGCTCACTAACTTCACACACCATCAGGCTTCCAAGCAGCTCTCAAGGAAACTCAGTTTTCACACTCTATGCTTAGTGCCCTTTGAGTGCATTATCTAGGAATTAACCTGGTAGAGCATCCCACACAAACGAATGCTCCACATGCGGGTTTCACATGCCACCAACTCCACATTCACAGGCAACTTCAGCGCCACAGTCGTTTTCACATAGCCCTCAATGCAAAGGCTCTAGACGCAAATATTGGTGTGAGAGCTAATTCAATCAAGGAAACACTGCATGTTGGTGAAGGGCATATTGAAGAAGGATCAGCCGAGTGGTTCTTGTGGGAGAACAACTCCATTTGGCTCACTAACTTCACACACCATCAGGCTTCCAAGCAGCTCTCAAGGAAACTCAGTTTTCACACTCTATGCTTAGTGCCCTTTGAGTGCCTAGGACTGAAATGAAGCTTGGTGAGCATCCCACACAAACGAATGCTCCACATGCGGGTTTCACATGCCACCAACTCCACATGCACAGGCAACTTCAGCGCCACAGCCGTTTTCACATAGCCCTCAATGCAAAGGCTCTAGACGCAAATATTGGTGTGAGAGCTAATTCAATCAAGGAAACACTGCATGTTGGTGAAGGGCATATTGAAGAAGGATCAGCCGAGTGGTTCTTGTGGGAGAACAACTCCATTTGGCTCACTAACTTCACACACCATCAGGCTTCCAAGCAGCTCTCAAGGAAACTCAGTTTTCACACTCTATGCTTAGTGCCCTTTGAGTGCCTAGGACTGAAATGAAGCTTGGTGAGCATCCCACACAAACGAATGCTCCACATGCGGGTTTCACATGCCACCAACTCCACATGCACAGGCAACTTCAGCGCCACAGCCGTTTTCACATAGCCCTCAATGCAAAGGCTCTAGACGCAAATATTGGTGTGAGAGCTAATTCAATCAAGGAAACACTGCATGTCGGTGAAGGGCATATTGAAGAAGGATCAGCCGAGTGGTTCTTGTGGGAGAACAACTCCATTTGGCTCACTAACTTCACACACCATCAGGCTTCCAAGCAGCTCTCAAGGAAACTCAGTTTTCACACTCTATGCTTAGTGTCCTTTGAGTGCATTATCTAGGAATGAACCTGGTAGAGCATCCCACACAAACGAATGCTCCACATGCGGGTTTCACATGCCACCAACTCCACATTCACAGGCAACTTCAGCGCCACAGCCGTTTTCACATAGCCCTCAATGCAAAGGCTCTAGACGCAAATATTGGTGTGAGAGCTAATTCAATCAAGGAAACACTGCATGTTGGTGAAGGGCATATTGAAGAAGGATCAGCCGAGTGGTTCTTGTGGGAGAACAACTCCATTTGGCTCACTAACTTCACACACCATCAGGCTTCCAAGCAGCTCTCAAGGAAACTCAGTTTTCACACTCTATGCTTAGTGCCCTTTGAGTGCCTAGGACTGAAATGAAGCTTGGTGAGCATCCCACACAAACGAATACTCCACATGCGGGTTTCACATGCCACCATCTCCACATTCACAGGCAACTTCAGCGCCACAGCCGTTTTCACATAGCCCTCAATGCAAAGGCTCTAGACGCAAATATTGGTGTGAGAGCTAATTCAATCAAGGAAACACTGCATGTTGGTGAAGGGCATATTGAAGAAGGATCAGCCGAGTGGTTCTTGTGGGAGAACAACTCCATTTGGCTCACTAACTTCACACACCATCAGGCTTCCAAGCAGCTCTCAAGGAAACTCAGTTTTCACACTCTATGCTTAGTGTCCTTTGAGTGCATTATCTAGGAATGAACCTGGTAGAGCATCCCACACAAACGAATGCTCCACATGCGGGTTTCACATGCCACCAACTCCACATTCACAGGCAACTTCAGCGCCACAGCCGTTTTCACATAGCCCTCAATGCAAAGGCTCTAGACGCAAATATTGGTGTGAGAGCTAATTCAATCAAGGAAACACTGCATGTTGGTGAAGGGCATATTGAAGAAGGATCAGCCGAGTGGTTCTTGTGGGAGAACAACTCCATTTGGCTCACTAACTTCACACACCATCAGGCTTCCAAGCAGCTCTCAAGGAAACTCAGTTTTCACACTCTATGCTTAGTGCCCTTTGAGTGCCTAGGACTGAAATGAAGCTTGGTGAGCATCCCACACAAACGAATGCTCCACATGCGGGTTTCACATGCCACCATCTCCACATTCACAGGCAACTTCAGCGCCACAGCCGTTTTCAGATAGCCCTCAATGCAAAGGCTCTAGACGCAAATATTGGTGTGAGAGCTAATTCAATCAAGGAAACACTGCATGTTGGTGAAGGGCATATTGAAGAAGGATCAGCCGAGTGGTTCTTGTGGGAGAACAACTCCATTTGGCTCATTAACTTCACACACCATCAGGCTTCCAAGCAGCTCTCAAGGAAACTCAGTTTTCACACTCTATGCTTAGTGTCCTTTGAGTGCATTATCTAGGAATGAACCTGGTAGAGCATCCCACACAAACGAATGCTCCACATGCGGGTTTCACATGCCACCAACTCCACATTCACAGGCAACTTCAGCGCCACAGCCCCCGTTTTCACATAGCCCTCAATGCAAAGGCTCTAGACGCAAATATTGGTGTGAGAGCTAATTCAATCAAGGAAACACTGCATGTTGGTGAAGGGCATATTGAAGAAGGATCAGCCGAGTGGTTCTTGTGGGAGAACAACTCCATTTGGCTCACTAACTTCACACACCATCAGGCTTCCAAGCAGCTCTCAAGGAAACTCAGTTTTCACACTCTATGCTTAGTGCCCTTTGAGTGCATTATCTAGGAATTAACCTGGTAGAGCATCCCACACAAACGAGTGCTCCACATGCGGGTTTCACATGCCACCAACTCCACATTCACAGGCAACTTCAGCGCCACAGCCGTTTTCAGATAGCCCTCAATGCAAAGGCTCTAGACGCAAATATTGGTGTGAGAGCTAATTCAATCAAGGAAACACTGCATGTTGGTGAAGGGCATATTGAAGAAGGATCAGCCGAGTGGTTCTTGTGGGAGAACAACTCCATTTGGCTCACTAACTTCACACACCATCAGGCTTCCAAGCAGCTCTCAAGGAAACTCAGTTTTCACACTCTATGCTTAGTGCCCTTTGAGTGCATTATCTAGGAATGAACCTGGTAGAGCATCCCACACATACGAATGCTCCACATGCGGGTTTCACATGCCACCAACTCCACATTCACAGGCAACTTCAGCGCCACAGCCGTTTTCACATAGCCCTCAATGCAAAGGCTCTAGACGCAAATATTGATGTGAGAGCTAATTCAATCAAGGAAACACTGCATGTTGGTGAAGGGCATATTGAAGAAGGATCAGCCGAGTGGTTCTTGTGGGAGAACAACTCCATTTGGCTCACTAACTTCACACACCATCAGGCTTCCAAGCAGCTCTCAAGGAAACTCAGTTTTCACACTCTATGCTTAGTGCCCTTTGAGTGCCTAGGACTGAAATGAAGCTTGGTGAGCATCCCACACAAACGAATGCTCCACATGCGGGTTTCACATGCCACCATCTCCACATTCACAGGAAACTTCAGGGCCACAGCCGTTTTCACATAGCCCTCAATGCAAAGGCTCTAGACGCAAATATTGGTGTGAGAGCTAATTCAATCAAGGAAACACTGCATGTTGGTGAAGGGCATATTGAAGAAGGATCAGCCGAGTGGTTCTTGTGGGAGAACAACTCCATTTGGCTCACTAACTTCACACACCATCAGGCTTCCAAGCAGCTCTCAAGGAAACTCAGTTTTCACACTCTATGCTTAGTGCCCTTTGAGTGCATTATCTAGGAATTAACCTGGTAGAGCATCCCACACAAACGAATGCTCCACATGCGGGTTTCACATGCCACCAACTCCACATTCACAGGCAACTTCAGCGCCACAGCCGTTTTCCGATAGCCCTCAATGCAAAGGCTCTAGACGCAAATATTGGTGTGAGAGCTAATTCAATCAAGGAAACACTGCATGTTGGTGAAGGGCATATTGAAGAAGGATCAGCCGAGTGGTTCTTGTGGGAGAACAACTCCATTTGGCTCACTAACTTCACACACCATCAGGCTTCCAAGCAGCTCTCAAGGAAACTCAGTTTTCACACTCTATGCTTAGTGTCCTTTGAGTGCATTATCTAGGAATGAACCTGGTAGAGCATCCCACACAAACGAATGCTCCACATGCGGGTTTCACATGCCACCAACTCCACATTCACAGGCAACTTCAGCGCCACAGCCGTTTTCACATAGCCCTCAATGCAAAGGCTCTAGACGCAAATATTGGTGTGAGAGCTAATTCAATCAAGGAAACACTGCATGTTGGTGAAGGGCATATTGAAGAAGGATCAGCCGAGTGGTTCTTGTGGGAGAACAACTCCATTTGGCTCACTAACTTCACACACCATCAGGCTTCCAAGCAGCTCTCAAGGAAACTCAGTTTTCACACTCTATGCTTAGTGCCCTTTGAGTGCCTAGGACTGAAATGAAGCTTGGTGAGCATCCCACACAAACGAATGCTCCACATGCGGGTTTCACATGCCACCATCTCCACATTCACAGGCAACTTCAGCGCCACAGCCGTTTTCAGATAGCCCTCAATTCAAAGGCTCTAGACGCAAATATTGGTGTGAGAGCTAATTCAATCAAGGAAACACTGCATGTTGGTGAAGGGCATATTGAAGAAGGATCAGCCGAGTGGTTCTTGTGGGAGAACAACTCCATTTGGCTCACTAACTTCACACACCATCAGGCTTCCAAGCAGCTCTCAAGGAAACTCCGTTTTCACACTCTATGCTTAGTGTCCTTTGAGTGCATTATCTAGGAATGAACCTGGTAGAGCATCCCACACAAACGAATGCTCCACATGCGGGTTTCACATGCCACCAACTCCACATTCACAGGCAACTTCAGCGCCACAGCCGTTTTCACATAGCCCTCAATGCAAAGGCTCTAGACGCAAATATTGGTGTGAGAGCTAATTCAATCAAGGAAACACTGCATGTTGGTGAAGGGCATATTGAAGAAGGATCAGCCGAGTGGTTCTTGTGGGAGAACAACTCCATTTGGCTCACTAACTTCACACACCATCAGGCTTCCAAGCAGCTCTCAAGGAAACTCAGTTTTCACACTCTATGCTTAGTGCCCTTTGAGTGCATTATCTAGGAATTAACCTGGTAGAGCATCCCACACAAACGAATGCTCCACATGCGGGTTTCACATGCCACCAACTCCACATTCACAGGCAACTTCAGCGCCACAGCCGTTTTCACATAGCCCTCAATGCAAAGGCTCTAGACGCAAATATTGGTGTGAGAGCTAATTCAATCAAGGAAACACTGCATGTTGGTGAAGGGCATATTGAAGAAGGATCAGCCGAGTGGTTCTTGTGGGAGAACAACTCCATTTGGCTCACTAACTTCACACACCATCAGGCTTCCAAGCAGCTCTCAAGGAAACTCAGTTTTCACACTCTATGCTTAGTGCCCTTTGAGTGCATTATCTAGGAATTAACCTGGTAGAGCATCCCACACAAACGAATGCTCCACATGCGGGTTTCACATGCCACCAACTCCACATTCACAGGCAACTTCAGCGCCACAGCCGTTTTCAGATAGCCCTCAATGCAAAGGCTCTAGACGCAAATATTGGTGTGAGAGCTAATTCAATCAAGGAAACACTGCATGTTGGTGAAGGGCATATTGAAGAAGGATCAGCCGAGTGGTTCTTGTGGGAGAACAACTCCATTTGGCTCACTAACTTCACACACCATCAGGCTTCCAAGCAGCTCTCAAGGAAACTCAGTTTTCACACTCTATGCTTAGTGCCCTTTGAGTGCCTAGGACTGAAATGAAA
>NW_026699873.1:0-38674 GCF_030435755.1 Ochotona princeps | reverse complement strand
GAGTTGGTGGCATGTGAAACCCGCATGTGGAGCATTCGTTTGTGTGGGATGCTGACCAAGCTTCATTTCAGTCCTAGGCACACATAGAGCACTAAGCATAGAGTGTGAAAACTGAGTTTCCTTGAGAGCTGCTTGGAAGCCTGATGGTGTGTGAAGTTAGTGAGCCAAATGGAGTTGTTCTCCCACAAGAACCACTCGGCTGATCCTTCTTCAATATGCCCTTCACCAACATGCAGTGTTTCCTTGATTGAATTAGCTCTCACACCAATATTTGCGTCTAGAGCCTTTGCATTGAGGGCTATCTGAAAACGGCTGTGGCGCTGAAGTTGCCTGTGAATGTGGAGTTGGTGGCATGTGAAACCCGCATGTGGAGCATTCGTTTGTGTGGGATGCTCTACCAGGTTCATTCCTAGATAATGCACTCAAAGGGCACTAAGCATAGAGTGTGAAAACTGAGTTTCCTTGAGAGCTGCTTGGAAGCCTGATGGTGTGTGAAGTTAGTGAGCCAAATGGAGTTGTTCTCCCACAAGAACCACTCGGCTGATCCTTCTTCAATATGCCCTTCACCAACATGCAGTGTTTCCTTGATTGAATTAGCTCTCACACCAATATTTGCGTCTAGAGCGTTTGCATTGAGGGCTATCTGAAAACGGCTGTGGCGCTGAAGTTGCCTGTGAATGTGGAGTTGGTGGCATGTGAAACCCGCATGTGGAGCATTCGTTTGTGTGGGATGCTCTACCAGGTTCATTCCTAGATAATGCACTCAAAGGGCACTAAGCATAGAGTGTGAAAACTGAGTTTCCTTGAGAGCTGCTTGGAAGCCTGATGGTGTGTGAAGTTAGTGAGCCAAATGGAGTTGTTCTCCCACAAGAACCACTCGGCTGATCCTTCTTCAATATGCCCTTCACCAACATGCAGTGTTTCCTTGATTGAATTAGCTCTCACACCAATATTTGCGTCTAGAGCCTTTGCATTGAGGGCTATCTGAAAACGGCTGTGGCGCTGAAGTTGTCTGTGAATGTGGAGTTGGTGGCATGTGAAACCCGCATGTGGAGCATTCGTTTGTGTGGGATGCTCTACCAGGTTCATTCCTAGATAATGCACTCAAAGGGCACTAAGCATAGAGTGTGAAAACTGAGTTTCCTTGAGAGCTGCTTGGAAGCCTGATGGTGTGTGAAGTTAGTGAGCCAAATGGAGTTGTTCTCCCACAAGAACCACTCGGCTGATCCTTCTTCAATATGCCCTTCACCAACATGCAGTGTTTCCTTGATTGATTTAGCTCTCACACCAATATTTGCATCTAGAGCCTTTGCATTGAGGGCTATCTGAAAACGGCTGTGGCGCTGAAGTTGCCTGTGAATGTGGAGTTGGTGGCATGTGAAACCCGCATGTGGAGCATTCGTTTGTGTGGGATGCTGACCAAGCTTCATTTCAGTCCTAGGCACACATAGAGCACTAAGCATAGAGTGTGAAAACTGAGTTTCCTTGAGAGCTGCTTGGAAGCCTGATGGTGTGTGAAGTTAGTGAGCCAAATGGAGTTGTTCTCCCACAAGAACCACTCGGCTGATCCTTCTTCAATATGCCCTTCACCAACATGCAGTGTTTCCTTGATTGAATTAGCTCTCACACCAATATTTGCGTCTAGAGCCTTTGCATTGAGGGCTATCTGAAAACGGCTGTGGCGCTGAAGTTGCCTGTGAATGTGGAGTTGGTGGCATGTGAAACCCGCATGTGGAGCATTCGTTTGTGTGGGATGCTCTACCAGGTTCATTCCTAGATAATGCACTCAAAGGGCACTAAGCATAGAGTGTGAAAACTGAGTTTCCTTGAGAGCTGCTTGGAAGCCTGATGGTGTGTGAAGTTAGTGAGCCAAATGGAGTTGTTCTCCCACAAGAACCACTCGGCTGATCCTTCTTCAATATGCCCTTCACCAACATGCAGTGTTTCCTTGATTGAATTAGCTCTCACACCAATATTTGCGTCTAGAGCCTTTGCATTGAGGGCTATCTGAAAACGGCTGTGGCGCTGAAGTTGCCTGTGAATGTGGAGTTGGTGGCATGTGAAACCCGCATGTGGAGCATTCGTTTGTGTGGGATGCTCTACCAGGTTCATTCCTAGATAATGCACTCAAAGGGCACTAAGCATAGAGTGTGAAAACTGAGTTTCCTTGAGAGCTGCTTGGAAGCCTGATGGTGTGTGAAGTTAGTGAGCCAAATGGAGTTGTTCTCCCACAAGAACCACTCGGCTGATCCTTCTTCAATATGCCCTTCACCAACATGCAGTGTTTCCTTGATTGAATTAGCTCTCACACCAATATTTGCGTCTAGAGCCTTTGCATTGAGGGCTATCTGAAAACGGCTGTGGCGCTGAAGTTGCCTGTGAATGTGGAGTTGGTGGCATGTGAAACCCGCATGTGGAGCATTCGTTTGTGTGGGATGCTCTACCAGGTTCATTCCTAGATAATGCACAGAAAGGGCACTAAGCATAGAGTGTGAAAACTGAGTTTCCTTGAGAGCTGCTTGGAAGCCTGATGGTGTGTGAAGTTAGTGAGCCAAATGGAGTTGTTCTCCCACAAGAACCACTCGGCTGATCCTTCTTCAATATGCCCTTCACCAACATGCAGTGTTTCCTTGATTGAATTAGCTCTCACACCAATATTTGCGTCTAGAGCCTTTGCATTGAGGGCTATCTGAAAACGGCTGTGGCGCTGAAGTTGCCTGTGAATGTGGAGTTGGTGGCATGTGAAACCCGCATGTGGAGCATTCGTTTGTGTGGGATGCTCTACCAGGTTCATTTCAGTCCTAGCCATAGAAAGGGCACTAAGCATAGAGTGTGAAAACTGAGTTTCCTTGAGAGCTGCTTGGAAGCCTGATGGTGTGTGAAGTTAGTGAGCCAAATGGAGTTGTTCTCCCACAAGAACCACTCGGCTGATCCTTCTTCAATATGCCCTTCACCAACATGCAGTGTTTCCTTGATTGAATTAGCTCTCACACCAATATTTGCGTCTAGAGCCTTTGCATTGAGGGCTATCTGAAAACGGCTGTGGCGCTGAAGTTGCCTGTGAATGTGGAGTTGGTGGCATGTGAAACCCGCATGTGGAGCATTCGTTTGTGTGGGATGCTCTACCAGGTTCATTCCTAGATAATGCACTCAAAGGGCACTAAGCATAGAGTGTGAAAACTGAGTTTCCTTGAGAGCTGCTTGGAAGCCTGATGGTGTGTGAAGTTAGTGAGCCAAATGGAGTTGTTCTCCCACAAGAACCACTCGGCTGATCCTTCTTCAATATGCCCTTCACCAACATGCAGTGTTTCCTTGATTGAATTAGCTCTCACACCAATATTTGCGTCTAGAGCCTTTGCATTGAGGGCTATCTGAAAACGGCTGTGGCGCTGAAGTTGCCTGTGAATGTGGAGTTGGTGGCATGTGAAACCCGCATGTGGAGCATTCGTTTGTGTGGGATGCTCTACCAGGTTCATTCGTAGATAATGCACTCAAAGGGCACTAAGCATAGAGTGTGAAAACTGAGTTTCCTTGAGAGCTGCTTGGAAGCCTGATGGTGTGTGAAGTTAGTGAGCCAAATGGAGTTGTTCTCCCACAAGAACCACTCGGCTGATCCTTCTTCAATATGCCCTTCACCAACATGCAGTGTTTCCTTGATTGAATTAGCTCTCACACCAATATTTGCGTCTAGAGCCTTTGCATTGAGGGCTATCTGAAAACGGCTGTGGCGCTGAAGTTGTCTGTGAATGTGGAGTTGGTGGCATGTGAAACCCGCATGTGGAGCATTCGTTTGTGTGGGATGCTCTACCAGGTTCATTCCTAGATAATGCACTCAAAGGGCACTAAGCATAGAGTGTGAAAACTGAGTTTCCTTGAGAGCTGCTTGGAAGCCTGATGGTGTGTGAAGTTAGTGAGCCAAATGGAGTTGTTCTCCCACAAGAACCACTCGGCTGATCCTTCTTCAATATGCCCTTCACCAACATGCAGTGTTTCCTTGATTGATTTAGCTCTCACACCAATATTTGCATCTAGAGCCTTTGCATTGAGGGCTATCTGAAAACGGCTGTGGCGCTGAAGTTGCCTGTGAATGT
This sequence comes from Ochotona princeps, assembly GCF_030435755.1. Classification (NCBI taxonomy): domain Eukaryota; kingdom Metazoa; phylum Chordata; class Mammalia; order Lagomorpha; family Ochotonidae; genus Ochotona; species Ochotona princeps. The sequence goes on along the minus strand of NW_026699873.1, from coordinate 34,583 downwards.
GGAGTTGGTGGCATGTGAAACCCGCATGTGGAGCATTCGTTTGTGTGGGATGCTCTACCAGGTTCATTCCTAGATAATGCACTCAAAGGGCACTAAGCATAGAGTGTGAAAACTGAGTTTCCTTGAGAGCTGCTTGGAAGCCTGATGGTGTGTGAAGTTAGTGAGCCAAATGGAGTTGTTCTCCCACAAGAACCACTCGGCTGATCCTTCTTCAATATGCCCTTCACCAACATGCAGTGTTTCCTTGATTGAATTAGCTCTCACACCAATATTTGCGTCTAGAGCCTTTGCATTGAGGGCTATCTGAAAACGGCTGTGGCGCTGAAGTTGCCTGTGAATGTGGAGTTGGTGGCATGTGAAACCCGCATGTGGAGCATTCGTTTGTGTGGGATGCTCTACCAGGTTCATTCCTAGATAATGCACAGAAAGGGCACTAAGCATAGAGTGTGAAAACTGAGTTTCCTTGAGAGCTGCTTGGAAGCCTGATGGTGTGTGAAGTTAGTGAGCCAAATGGAGTTGTTCTCCCACAAGAACCACTCGGCTGATCCTTCTTCAATATGCCCTTCACCAACATGCAGTGTTTCCTTGATTGAATTAGCTCTCACACCAATATTTGCGTCTAGAGCCTTTGCATTGAGGGCTATCTGAAAACGGCTGTGGCGCTGAAGTTGCCTGTGAATGTGGAGTTGGTGGCATGTGAAACCCGCATGTGGAGCATTCGTTTGTGTGGGATGCTCTACCAGGTTCATTTCAGTCCTAGGCACTCAAAGGGCACTAAGCATAGAGTGTGAAAACTGAGTTTCCTTGAGAGCTGCTTGGAAGCCTGATGGTGTGTGAAGTTAGTGAGCCAAATGGAGTTGTTCTCCCACAAGAACCACTCGGCTGATCCTTCTTCAATATGCCCTTCACCAACATGCAGTGTTTCCTTGATTGAATTAGCTCTCACACCAATATTTGCGTCTAGAGCCTTTGCTTTGAGGGCTATCTGAAAACGGCTATGGCGCTGAAGTTGCCTGTGAATGTGGAGTTGGTGGCATGTGAAACCCGCATGTGGAGCATTCGTTTGTGTGGGATGCTCTACCAGGTTCATTCCTAGATAATGCACTCAAAGGGCACTAAGCATAGAGTGTGAAAACTGAGTTTCCTTGAGAGCTGCTTGGAAGCCTGATGGTGTGTGAAGTTAGTGAGCCAAATGGAGTTGTTCTCCCACAAGAACCACTCGGCTGATCCTTCTTCAATATGCCCTTCACCAACATGCAGTGTTTCCTTGATTGAATTAGCTCTCACACCAATATTTGCGTCTAGAGCCTTTGCATTGAGGGCTATCTGAAAACGGCTGTGGCGCTGAAGTTGCCTGTGAATGTGGAGTTGGTGGCATGTGAAACCCGCATGTGGAGCATTCGTTTGTGTGGGATGCTCTACCAGGTTCATTTCAGTCCTAGGCACTCAAAGGGCACTAAGCATAGAGTGTGAAAACTGAGTTTCCTTGAGAGCTGCTTGGAAGCCTGATGGTGTGTGAAGTTAGTGAGCCAAATGGAGTTGTTCTCCCACAAGAACCACTCGGCTGATCCTTCTTCAATATGCCCTTCACCAACATGCAGTGTTTCCTTGATTGAATTAGCTCTCACACCAATATTTGCGTCTAGAGCCTTTGCATTGAGGGCTATCTGAAAACGGCTGTGGCGCTGAAGTTGCCTGTGAATGTGGAGTTGGTGGCATGTGAAACCCGCATGTGGAGCATTCGTTTGTGTGGGATGCTCTACCAGGTTCATTCCTAGATAATGCACTCAAAGGGCACTAAGCATAGAGTGTGAAAACTGAGTTTCCTTGAGAGCTGCTTGGAAGCCTGATGGTGTGTGAAGTTAGTGAGCCAAATGGAGTTGTTCTCCCACAAGAACCACTCGGCTGATCCTTCTTCAATATGCCCTTCACCAACATGCAGTGTTTCCTTGATTGAATTAGCTCTCACACCAATATTTGCGTCTAGAGCCTTTGCATTGAGGGCTATCTGAAAACGGCTGTGGCGCTGAAGTTGCCTGTGAATGTGGAGTTGGTGGCATGTGAAACCCGCATGTGGAGCATTCGTTTGTGTGGGATGCTCTACCAGGTTCATTCGTAGATAATGCACTCAAAGGGCACTAAGCATAGAGTGTGAAAACTGAGTTTCCTTGAGAGCTGCTTGGAAGCCTGATGGTGTGTGAAGTTAGTGAGCCAAATGGAGTTGTTCTCCCACAAGAACCACTCGGCTGATCCTTCTTCAATATGCCCTTCACCAACATGCAGTGTTTCCTTGATTGAATTAGCTCTCACACCAATATTTGCGTCTAGAGCCTTTGCATTGAGGGCTATCTGAAAACGGCTGTGGCGCTGAAGTTGTCTGTGAATGTGGAGTTGGTGGCATGTGAAACCCGCATGTGGAGCATTCGTTTGTGTGGGATGCTCTACCAGGTTCATTCCTAGATAATGCACTCAAAGGGCACTAAGCATAGAGTGTGAAAACTGAGTTTCCTTGAGAGCTGCTTGGAAGCCTGATGGTGTGTGAAGTTAGTGAGCCAAATGGAGTTGTTCTCCCACAAGAACCACTCGGCTGATCCTTCTTCAATATGCCCTTCACCAACATGCAGTGTTTCCTTGATTGATTTAGCTCTCACACCAATATTTGCATCTAGAGCCTTTGCATTGAGGGCTATCTGAAAACGGCTGTGGCGCTGAAGTTGCCTGTGAATGTGGAGTTGGTGGCATGTGAAACCCGCATGTGGAGCATTCGTTTGTGTGGGATGCTCTACCAGGTTCATTCCTAGATAATGCACTCAAAGGGCACTAAGCATAGAGTGTGAAAACTGAGTTTCCTTGAGAGCTGCTTGGAAGCCTGATGGTGTGTGAAGTTAGTGAGCCAAATGGAGTTGTTCTCCCACAAGAACCACTCGGCTGATCCTTCTTCAATATGCCCTTCACCAACATGCAGTGTTTCCTTGATTGAATTAGCTCTCACACCAATATTTGCGTCTAGAGCCTTTGCATTGAGGGCTATCTGAAAACGGCTGTGGCGCTGAAGTTGCCTGTGAATGTGGAGTTGGTGGCATGTGAAACCCGCATGTGGAGCATTCGTTTGTGTGGGATGCTCTACCAGGTTCATTCCTAGATAATGCACAGAAAGGGCACTAAGCATAGAGTGTGAAAACTGAGTTTCCTTGAGAGCTGCTTGGAAGCCTGATGGTGTGTGAAGTTAGTGAGCCAAATGGAGTTGTTCTCCCACAAGAACCACTCGGCTGATCCTTCTTCAATATGCCCTTCACCAACATGCAGTGTTTCCTTGATTGAATTAGCTCTCACACCAATATTTGCGTCTAGAGCCTTTGCATTGAGGGCTATCTGAAAACGGCTGTGGCGCTGAAGTTGCCTGTGAATGTGGAGTTGGTGGCATGTGAAACCCGCATGTGGAGCATTCGTTTGTGTGGGATGCTCTACCAGGTTCATTTCAGTCCTAGGCACTCAAAGGGCACTAAGCATAGAGTGTGAAAACTGAGTTTCCTTGAGAGCTGCTTGGAAGCCTGATGGTGTGTGAAGTTAGTGAGCCAAATGGAGTTGTTCTCCCACAAGAACCACTCGGCTGATCCTTCTTCAATATGCCCTTCACCAACATGCAGTGTTTCCTTGATTGAATTAGCTCTCACACCAATATTTGCGTCTAGAGCCTTTGCATTGAGGGCTATCTGAAAACGGCTATGGCGCTGAAGTTGCCTGTGAATGTGGAGTTGGTGGCATGTGAAACCCGCATGTGGAGCATTCGTTTGTGTGGGATGCTCTACCAGGTTCATTCCTAGATAATGCACTCAAAGGGCACTAAGCATAGAGTGTGAAAACTGAGTTTCCTTGAGAGCTGCTTGGAAGCCTGATGGTGTGTGAAGTTAGTGAGCCAAATGGAGTTGTTCTCCCACAAGAACCACTCGGCTGATCCTTCTTCAATATGCCCTTCACCAACATGCAGTGTTTCCTTGATTGAATTAGCTCTCACACCAATATTTGCGTCTAGAGCCTTTGCATTGAGGGCTATCTGAAAACGGCTGTGGCGCTGAAGTTGCCTGTGAATGTGGAGTTGGTGGCATGTGAAACCCGCATGTGGAGCATTCGTTTGTGTGGGATGCTCTACCAGGTTCATTTCAGTCCTAGGCACTCAAAGGGCACTAAGCATAGAGTGTGAAAACTGAGTTTCCTTGAGAGCTGCTTGGAAGCCTGATGGTGTGTGAAGTTAGTGAGCCAAATGGAGTTGTTCTCCCACAAGAACCACTCGGCTGATCCTTCTTCAATATGCCCTTCACCAACATGCAGTGTTTCCTTGATTGAATTAGCTCTCACACCAATATTTGCGTCTAGAGCCTTTGCATTGAGGGCTATCTGAAAACGGCTGTGGCGCTGAAGTTGCCTGTGAATGTGGAGTTGGTGGCATGTGAAACCCGCATGTGGAGCATTCGTTTGTGTGGGATGCTCTACCAGGTTCATTCCTAGATAATGCACTCAAAGGGCACTAAGCATAGAGTGTGAAAACTGAGTTTCCTTGAGAGCTGCTTGGAAGCCTGATGGTGTGTGAAGTTAGTGAGCCAAATGGAGTTGTTCTCCCACAAGAACCACTCGGCTGATCCTTCTTCAATATGCCCTTCACCAACATGCAGTGTTTCCTTGATTGAATTAGCTCTCACACCAATATTTGCGTCTAGAGCCTTTGCATTGAGGGCTATCTGAAAACGGCTGTGGCGCTGAAGTTGCCTGTGAATGTGGAGTTGGTGGCATGTGAAACCCGCATGTGGAGCATTCGTTTGTGTGGGATGGTCTACCAGGTTCATTCGTAGATAATGCACTCAAAGGGCACTAAGCATAGAGTGTGAAAACTGAGTTTCCTTGAGAGCTGCTTGGAAGCCTGATGGTGTGTGAAGTTAGTGAGCCAAATGGAGTTGTTCTCCCACAAGAACCACTCGGCTGATCCTTCTTCAATATGCCCTTCACCAACATGCAGTGTTTCCTTGATTGAATTAGCTCTCACACCAATATTTGCGTCTAGAGCCTTTGCATTGAGGGCTATCTGAAAACGGCTGTGGCGCTGAAGTTGCCTGTGAATGTGGAGTTGGTGGCATGTGAAACCCGCATGTGGAGCATTCGTTTGTGTGGGATGCTCTACCAGGTTCATTCCTAGATAATGCACTCAAAGGGCACTAAGCATAGAGTGTGAAAACTGAGTTTCCTTGAGAGCTGCTTGGAAGCCTGATGGTGTGTGAAGTTAGTGAGCCAAATGGAGTTGTTCTCCCACAAGAACCACTCGGCTGATCCTTCTTCAATATGCCCTTCACCAACATGCAGTGTTTCCTTGATTGAATTAGCTCTCACACCAATATTTGCGTCTAGAGCCTTTGCATTGAGGGCTATCTGAAAACGGCTGTGGCGTTGAAGTTGCCTGTGAATGTGGAGTTGGTGGCATGTGAAACCCGCATGTGGAGCATTCGTTTGTGTGGGATGCTCTACCAGGTTCATTTCAGTCCTAGGCACTCAAAGGGCACTAAGCATAGAGTGTGAAAACTGAGTTTCCTTGAGAGCTGCTTGGAAGCCTGATGGTGTGTGAAGTTAGTGAGCCAAATGGAGTTGTTCTCCCACAAGAACCACTCGGCTGATCCTTCTTCAATATGCCCTTCACCAACATGCAGTGTTTCCTTGATTCAATTAGCTCTCACACCAATATTTGCGTCTAGAGCCTTTGCATTGAGGGCTATCTGAAAACGGCTGTGGCGCTGAAGTTGCCTGTGAATGTGGAGTTGGTGGCATGTGAAACCCGCATGTGGAGCATTCGTTTGTGTGGGATGCTCTACCAGGTTCATTCCTAGATAATGCACTCAAAGGGCACTAAGCATAGAGTGTGAAAACTGAGTTTCCTTGAGAGCTGCTTGGAAGCCTGATGGTGTGTGAAGTTAGTGAGCCAAATGGAGTTGTTCTCCCACAAGAACCACTCGGCTGATCCTTCTTCAATATGCCCTTCACCAACATGCAGTGTTTCCTTGATTGAATTAGCTCTCACACCAATATTTGCGTCTAGAGCCTTTGCATTGAGGGCTATCTGAAAACGGCTGTGGCGCTGAAGTTGCCTGTGAATGTGGAGTTGGTGGCATGTGAAACCCGCATGTGAAGCATTCGTTTGTGTGGGATGCTGACCAAGCTTCATTTCAGTCCTAGGCACACAAAGGGCACTAAGCATAGAGTGTGAAAACTGAGTTTCCTTGAGAGCTGCTTGGAAGCCTGATGGTGTGTGAAGTTAGTGAGCCAAATGGAGTTGTTCTCCCACAATAACTACTCGGCTGATTATTCTTCAATATGCCCTTCACCAACATGCAGTGTTTCCTTGATTGAATTAGCTCTCACACCAATATTTGCGTCTAGAGCCTTTGCATTGAGGGCTATCTGAAAACGGCTGTGGCGCTGAAGTTGCCTGTGAATGTGGAGTTGGTGGCATGTGAAACCCGCATGTGGAGCATTCGTTTGTGTGGGATGGTCTACCAGGTTCATTCCTAGATAATGCACTCAAAGGGCACTAAGCATAGAGTGTGAAAACTGAGTTTCCTTGAGAGCTGCTTGGAAGCCTGATGGTGTGTGAAGTTAGTGAGCCAAATGGAGTTGTTCTCCCACAAGAACCACTCGGCTGATCCTTCTTCAATATGCCCTTCACCAACATGCAGTGTTTCCTTGATTGAATTAGCTCTCACACCAATATTTGCGTCTAGAGCCTTTGCATTGAGGGCTATCTGAAAACGGCTGTGGCGCTGAAGTTGCCTGTGAATGTGGAGTTGGTGGCATGTGAAACCCGCATGTGGAGCATTCGTTTGTGTGGGATGCTCTACCAGGTTCATTCCTAGATAAGGCACTCAAAGGGCACTAAGCATAGAGTGTGAAAACTGAGTTTCCTTGAGAGCTGCTTGGAAGCCTGATGGTGTGTGAAGTTAGTGAGCCAAATGGAGTTGTTCTCCCACAAGAACCACTCGGCTGATCCTTCTTCAATATGCCCTTCACCAACATGCAGTGTTTCCTTGATTGAATTAGCTCTCACACCAATATTTGCGTCTAGAGCCTTTGCATTGAGGGCTATCTGAAAACGGCTGTGGCGCTGAAGTTGCCTGTGAATGTGGAGTTGGTGGCATGTGAAACCCGCATGTGAAGCATTCGTTTGTGTGGGATGCTGACCAAGCTTCATTTCAGTCCTAGGCACTCAAAGGGCACTAAGCATAGAGTGTGAAAACTGAGTTTCCTTGAGAGCTGCTTGGAAGCCTGATGGTGTGTGAAGTTAGTCAGCCAAATGGAGTTGTTCTCCCACAAGAACTACTCGGCTGATCCTTCTTCAATATGCCCTTCACCAACATGCAGTGTTTCCTTGATTGAATTAGCTCTCACACCAATATTTGCGTCTAGAGCCTTTGCATTGAGGGCTATCTGAAAACGGCTGTGGCGCTGAAGTTGCCTGTGAATGTGGAGTTGGTGGCATGTGAAACCCGCATGTGGAGCATTCGTTTGTGTGGGATGCTCTACCAGGTTCATTCCTAGATAATGCACTCAAAGGGCACTAAGCATAGAGTGTGAAAACTGAGTTTCCTTGAGAGCTGCTTGGAAGCCTGATGGTGTGTGAAGTTAGTGAGCCAAATGGAGTTGTTCTCCCACAAGAACCACTCGGCTGATCCTTCTTCAATATGCCCTTCACCAACATGCAGTGTTTCCTTGATTGAATTAGCTCTCACACCAATATTTGCGTCTAGAGCCTTAGCATTGAGGGCTATCTGAAAACGGCTGTGGCGCTGAAGTTGCCTGTGAATGTGGAGTTGGTGGCATGTGAAACCCGCATGTGGAGCATTCGTTTGTGTGGGATGCTCTACCAGGTTCATTCCTAGATAATGCACTCAAAGGGCACTAAGCATAGAGTGTGAAAACTGAGTTTCCTTGAGAGCTGCTTGGAAGCCTGATGGTGTGTGAAGTTAGTGAGCCAAATGGAGTTGTTCTCCCACAAGAACCACTCGGCTGATCCTTCTTCAATATGCCCTTCACCAACATGCAGTGTTTCCTTGATTGAATTAGCTCTCACACCAATATTTGCGTCTAGAGCCTTTGCATTGAGGGCTATCTGAAAACGGCTGTGGCGCTGAAGTTGCCTGTGAATGTGGAGTTGGTGGCATGTGAAACCCGCATGTGAAGCATTCGTTTGTGTGGGATGCTGACCAAGCTTCATTTCAGTCCTAGGCACACAAAGGGCACTAAGCATAGAGTGTGAAAACTGAGTTTCCTTGAGAGCTGCTTGGAAGCCTGATGGTGTGTGAAGTTAGTGAGCCAAATGGAGTTGTTCTCCCACAAGAACTACTCGGCTGATTATTCTTCAATATTCCCTTCACCAACATGCAGTGTTTCCTTGATTGAATTAGCTCTCACACCAATATTTGCGTCTAGAGCCTTTGCATTGAGGGCTATCTGAAAACGGCTGTGGCGCTGAAGTTGCCTGTGAATGTGGAGTTGGTGGCATGTGAAACCCGCATGTGGAGCATTCATTTGTGTGGGATGCTCTACCAGGTTCATTCCTAGATAATGCACTCAAAGGGCACTAAGCATAGAGTGTGAAAACTGAGTTTCCTTGAGAGCTGCTTGGAAGCCTGATGGTGTGTGAAGTTAGTGAGCCAAATGGAGTTGTTCTCCCACAAGAACCACTCGGCTGATCCTTCTTCAATATGCCCTTCACCAACATGCAGTGTTTCCTTGATTGAATTAGCTCTCACACCAATATTTGCGTCTAGAGCCTTTGCATTGAGGGCTATCTGAAAACGGCTGTGGCGCTGAAGTTGCCTGTGAATGTGGAGTTGGTGGCATGTGAAACCCGCATGTGGAGCATTCGTTTGTGTGGGATGCTCTACCAGGTTCATTCCTAGATAATGCACTCAAAGGGCACTAAGCATAGAGTGTGAAAACTGAGTTTCCTTGAGAGCTGCTTGGAAGCCTGATGGTGTGTGAAGTTAGTGAGCCAAATGGAGTTGTTCTCCCACAAGAACCACTCGGCTGATCCTTCTTCAATATGCCCTTCACCAACATGCAGTGTTTCCTTGATTGAATTAGCTCTCACACCAATATTTGCGTCTAGAGCCTTTGCATTGTGGGCTATCTGAAAACGGCTGTGGCGCTGAAGTTGCCTGTGAATGTGGAGTTGGTGGCATGTGAAACCCGCATGTGAAGCATTCGTTTGTGTGGGATGCTGACCAAGCTTCATTTCAGTCCTAGGCACTCAAAGGGCACTAAGCATAGAGTGTTTAAACTGAGTTTCCTTGAGAGCTGCTTGGAAGCCTGATGGTGTGTGAAGTTAGTGAGCCAAATGGAGTTGTTCTCCCACAAGAACCACTCGGCTGATCCTTCTTCAATATGCCCTTCACCAACATGCAGTGTTTCCTTGATTGAATTAGCTCTCACACCAATATTTGCGTCTAGAGCCTTTGCATTGAGGGCTATCTGAAAACGGCTGTGGCGCTGAAGTTGCCTGTGAATGTGGAGTTGGTGGCATGTGAAACCCGCATGTGGAGCATTCGTTTGTGTGGGATGCTCTACCAGGTTCATTCGTAGATAATGCACTCAAAGGGCACTAAGCATAGAGTGTGAAAACTGAGTTTCCTTGAGAGCTGCTTGGAAGCCTGATGGTGTGTGAAGTTAGTGAGCCAAATGGAGTTGTTCTCCCACAAGAACCACTCGGCTGATCCTTCTTCAATATGCCCTTCACCAACATGCAGTGTTTCCTTGATTGAATTAGCTCTCACACCAATATTTGCGTCTAGAGCCTTTGCATTGAGGGCTATCTGAAAACGGCTGTGGCGCTGAAGTTGCCTGTGAATGTGGAGTTGGTGGCATGTGAAACCCGCATGTGGAGCATTCGTTTGTGTGGGATGCTTTACCAGGTTCATTTCAGTCCTAGGCACTCAAAGGGCACTAAGCATAGAGTGTGAAAACTGAGTTTCCTTGAGAGCTGCTTGGAAGCCTGATGGTGTGTGAAGTTAGTGAGCCAAATGGAGTTGTTCTCCCACAAGAACCACTCGGCTGATCCTTCTTCAATATGCCCTTCACCAACATGCAGTGTTTCCTTGATTGAATTAGCTCTCACACCAATATTTGCGTCTAGAGCCTTTGCATTGAGGGCTATCTGAAAACGGCTGTGGCGCTGAAGTTGCCTGTGAATGTGGAGTTGGTGGCATGTGAAACCCGCATGTGGAGCATTCGTTTGTGTGGGATGCTCTACCAGGTTCATTCCTAGATAATGCACTCAAAGGGCACTAAGCATAGAGTGTGAAAACTGAGTTTCCTTGAGAGCTGCTTGGAAGCCTGATGGTGTGTGAAGTTAGTGAGCCAATGGAGTTGTTCTCCCACAAGAACCACTCGGCTGATCCTTCTTCAATATGCCCTTCACCAACATGCAGTGTTTCCTTGATTGAATTAGCTCTCACACCAATATTTGCGTCTAGAGCCTTTGCATTGAGGGCTATCTGAAAACGGCTGTGGCGCTGAAGTTGCCTGTGAATGTGGAGTTGGTGGCATGTGAAACCCGCATGTGGAGCATTCGTTTGTGTGGGATGCTGACCAAGCTTCATTTCAGTCCTAGGCACACATAGAGCACTAAGCATAGAGTGTGAAAACTGAGTTTCCTTGAGAGCTGCTTGGAAGCCTGATGGTGTGTGAAGTTAGTGAGCCAAATGGAGTTGTTCTCCCACAAGAACCACTCGGCTGATCCTTCTTCAATATGCCCTTCACCAACATGCAGTGTTTCCTTGATTGAATTAGCTCTCACACCAATATTTGCGTCTAGAGCCTTTGCATTGAGGGCTATCTGAAAACGGCTGTGGCGCTGAAGTTGCCTGTGAATGTGGAGTTGGTGGCATGTGAAACCCGCATGTGGAGCATTCGTTTGTGTGGGATGCTCTACCAGGTTCATTTCAGTCCTAGGCACTCAAAGGGCACTAAGCATAGAGTGTGAAAACTGAGTTTCCTTGAGAGCTGCTTGGAAGCCTGATGGTGTGTGAAGTTAGTGAGCCAAATGGAGTTGTTCTCCCACAAGAACCACTCGGCTGATCCTTCTTCAATATGCCCTTCACCAACATGCAGTGTTTCCTTGATTGAATTAGCTCTCACACCAATATTTGCGTCTAGAGCCTTTGCATTGAGGGCTATCTGAAAACGGCTGTGGCGCTGAAGTTGCCTGTGAATGTGGAGTTGGTGGCATGTGAAACCCGCATGTGGAGCATTCGTTTGTTTGGGATGCTCTACCAGGTTCATTTCAGTCCTAGGCACTCAAAGGGCACTAAGCATAGAGTGTGAAAACTGAGTTTCCTTGAGAGCTGCTTGGAAGCCTGATGGTGTGTGAAGTTAGTGAGCCAAATGGAGTTGTTCTCCCACAAGAACCACTTGGCTGATCCTTCTTCAATATGCCCTTCACCAACATGCAGTGTTTCCTATATTGAATTAGCTCTCACACCAATATTTGCGTCTAGAGCCTTTGCATTGAGGGCTATCTGAAAACGGCTGTGGCGCTGAAGTTGCCTGTGAATGTGGAGTTGGTGGCATGTGAAACCCGCATGTGGAGCATTCGTTTGTGTGGGATGCTGACCAAGGTTCATTTCAGTCCTAGGCACACAAAGGGCACTAAGCATAGAGTGTGAAAACTGAGTTTCCTTGAGAGCTGCTTGGAAGCCTGATGGTGTGTGAAGTTAGTGAGCCAAATGGAGTTGTTCTCCCACAAGAACCACTCGGCTGATCCTTCTTCAATATGCCCTTCACCAACATGCAGTGTTTCCTTGATTGAATTAGCTCTCACACCAATATTTGCGTCTAGAGCCTTTGCTTTGAGGGCTATCTGAAAACGGCTGTGGCGCTGAAGTTGCCTGTGAATGTGGAGTTGGTGGCATGTGAAACCCGCATGTGGAGCATTCGTTTGTGTGGGATGCTGACCAAGCTTCATTTCAGTCCTAGGCACACAAAGGGCACTAAGCATAGAGTGTGAAAACTGAGTTTCCTTGAGAGCTGCTTGGAAGCCTGATGGTGTGTGAAGTTAGTGAGCCAAATGGAGTTGTTCTCCCACAAGAACCACTCGGCTGATCCTTCTTCAATATGCCCTTCACCAACATGCAGTGTTTCCTTGATTGAATTAGCTCTCACACAAATATTTGCGTCTAGAGCCTTTGCATTGAGGGCTATCTGAAAACGGCTGTGGCGCTGAAGTTGCCTGTGAATGTGGAGTTGGTGGCATGTGAAACCCGCATGTGGAGCATTCGTTTGTGTGGGATGCTGACCAAGGTTCATTTCAGTCCTAGGCACACAAAGGGCACTAAGCATAGAGTGGGAAAACTGAGTTTCCTTGAGAGCTGCTTGGAAGCCTGATGGTGTGTGTAGTGAGCCAAATGGAGTTGTTCTCCCACAAGAACCACTCGGCTGATCCTTCTTCAATATGCCCTTCACCAACATGCAGTGTTTCCTTGATTGAATTAGCTCTCACACCAATATTTGCGTCTAGAGCCTTTGCATTGAGGGCTATCTGAAAACGGCTGTGGCGCTGAAGTTGCCTGTGAATGTGGAGTTGGTGGCATGTGAACCCGCATGTGGAGCATTCGTTTGTGTGGGATGCTGATCAAGCTTCATTTCAGTCCTAGCCATGCAAAGGGCACTAAGCATAGAGTGTGAAAACTGAGTTTCCTTGAGAGCTGCTTGGAAGCCTGATGGTGTGTGAAGTTAGTGAGCCAAATGGAGTTGTTCTCACACAAGAACCACTCGGCTGATCCTTCTTCAATATGCCCTTCACCAACATGCAGTGTTTCCTTGATTGAATTAGCTCTCACACCAATATTTGCGTCTAGAGCCTTTGCATTGAGGGCTATCTGAAAACGGCTGTGGCGCTGAAGTTGCCTGTGAATGTGGAGTTGGTGGCATGTGAAACCCGCATGTGGAGCATTCGTTTGTGTGGGATGCTCTACCAGGTTCATTTCAGTCCTAGGCACTCAAAGGGCACTAAGCATAGAGTGTGAAAACTGAGTTTCCTTGAGAGCTGCTTGGAAGCCTGATGGTGTGTGAAGTTAGTGAGCCAAATGGAGTTGTTCTCCCACAAGAACCACTCGGCTGATCCTTCTTCAATATGCCCTTCACCAACATGCAGTGTTTCCTTGATTGAATTAGCTCTCACACCAATATTTGCGTCTAGAGCCTTTGCATTGAGGGCTATCTGAAAACGGCTGTGGCGCTGAAGTTGCCTGTGAATGTGGAGTTGGTGGCATGTGAAACCCGCATGTGGAGCATTCGTTTGTGTGGGATGGTCTACCAGGTTCATTCGTAGATAATGCACTCAAAGGGCACTAAGCATAGAGTGTGAAAACTGAGTTTCCTTGAGAGCTGCTTGGAAGCCTGATGGTGTGTGAAGTTAGTGAGCCAAATGGAGTTGTTCTCCCACAAGAACCACTCGGCTGATCCTTCTTCAATATGCCCTTCACCAACATGCAGTGTTTCCTTGATTGAATTAGCTCTCACACCAATATTTGCGTCTAGAGCCTTTGCATTGTGGGCTATCTGAAAACGGCTGTGGCGCTGAAGTTGCCTGTGAATGTGGAGTTGGTGGCATGTGAAACCCGCATGTGGAGCATTCGTTTGTGTGGGATGCTCTACCAGGTTCATTCCTAGATAATGCACTCAAAGGGCACTAAGCATAGAGTGTGAAAACTGAGTTTCCTTGAGAGCTGCTTGGAAGCCTGATGGTGTGTGAAGTTAGTGAGCCAAATGGAGTTGTTCTCCCACAAGAACCACTCGGATGATCCTTCTTCAATATGCCCTTCACCAACATGCAGTGTTTCCTTGATTGAATTAGCTCACACACCAATATTTGCGTCTAGAGCCTTTGCATTGAGAACTCTCTGAAAATGGCTGTGGCGCTGAAGTTGCCTGTGAATGTGGAGTTGGTGGCATGTGAAACCCGCATGTGGAGCATTCGTTTGTGTGGGATGCTCTACCAAGTTCCTTCCTAGATAAAGCACTCAAATGGCACTAAGCATAGAGTGTTAAAACTGAGTTTCCTTGAGAGCTGCTTGGAAGCCTGATGGTGTGTGAAGTTAGTGAGCCAAATGGAGTTGTTCTCCCACAAGAACCACTCGGCTGATCCTTCTTCAATATGCCCTTCACCAACATGCAGTGTTTCCTTGATTGAATTAGCTCACACACCAATATTTGCGTCTAGAGCCTTTGCATTGAGAACTCTCTGAAAATGGCTGTGGCGCTGAAGTTGCCTGTGAATGTGCAGTTGGTGGCATGTGAAACCCGCATGTGGAGCATTCGTTTGCGTGGGATGCTCTACCAAGTTCATTCCTAGATAAAGCACTCAAAGGGCACTAAACATAGAGTGTGAAAACTGAGTTTCCTTGAGAGCTGCTTGGAAGCCTGATGGTGTGTGAAGTTAGTGAGCCAAATGGAGTTGTTCTCCCACAAGAACCACTCGGCTGATCCTTCTTCAATATGCCCTTCACCAACATGCAGTGTTTCCTTGATTGAATTGGCTCTCACACCAATATTTGCGTCTAGAGCCTTTGCATTGAGGGCTATCTGAAAACGGCTGTGGCGCTGAAGTTGCCTGTGAATGTGGAGTTGGTGGCATGTGAAACCCGCATGTGGAGCATTCGTTTGTGTGCGATACTCTACCAGGTTCATTCCTAGATAATGCACTCAAAGGGCACTAAGCATAGAGTGTGAAAACTGAGTTTCCTTGAGAGCTGCTTGGAAGCCTGATGGTGTGTGAAGTTAGTGAGCCAAATGGAGTTGTTCTCCCACAAGAACCACTCGGCTGATCCTTCTTCAATATGCTCTTCACCAACATGCAGTGTTTCCTTGATTGAATTAGCTCTCGCACCAATATTAGCGTCTAGAGCCTTTGCATTGAGGGCTATCTGAAAACGGCTGTGGCGCTGAAGTTGCCTGTGAATGTGGAGTTGGTGGCATGTGAAACCCGCATGTGGAGCATTCGTTTGTGTGGGATGCTCACCAAGCTTCATTTCAGTCCTAATGACAAAAAGGGCACTAAGCATAGAGTGTGAAAACTGAGTTTCCTTGAGAGCTGCTTGGAAGCCTGATGGTGTGTGAAGTTAGTGAGCCAAATGGAGTTGTTCTCCCACAAGAACCACTCGGCTGATCCTTCTTCAATATGCCTTTCACCAACATGCAGTGTTTCCTTGATTGAATTAGCTCTCACACCAATATTTGCGTCTAGAACCTTTGCATTGAGGGCTATCTGAAAACGGCTGTGGCGCTGAAGTTGCCTGTGAATGTGGAGTTGGTGGCATGTGAAACCCGCATGTGGAGCATTCGTTTGTGTGGGATGCTCTACCAGGTTCATTCCTAGATAATGCACTCAAAGGGCACTAAGCATAGAGTGTGAAAACTGAGTTTCCTTGAGAGCTGCTTGGAAGCCTGATGGTGTGTGAAGTTAGTGAGCCAAATGGAGTTGTTCTCCCACAAGAACCACTCGGCTGATCCTTCTTCAATATGCCCTTCACCAACATGCAGTGTTTCCTTGATTGAATTAGCTCTCACACCAATATTTGCGTCTAGAGCCTTTGCATTGAGGGCTATCTGAAAACGGCTGTGGCGCTGAAGTTGCCTGTGAATGTGGAGTTGGTGGCATGTGAAACCCGCATGTGGAGCATTCGTTTGTGTGGGATGCTGACCAAGCTTCATTTCAGTCCTAGGCATACAAAGGGCACTAAGCATAGAGTGTGAAAACTGAGTTTCCTTGAGAGCTGCTTGGAAGCCTGATGGTGTGTGAAGTTAGTGAGCCAAATGGAGTTGTTCTCCCACAAGAACCACTCGGCTGATCCTTCTTCAATATGCCCTTCACCAACATGCAGTGTTTCCTTGATTGAATTAGCTCTCACACCAATATTTGCGTCTAGAGCCTTTGCATTGTGGGCTATCTGAAAACGGCTGTGGCGCTGAAGTTGCCTGTGAATGTGGAGTTGGTGGCATGTGAAACCCGCATGTGGAGCATTCGTTTGTGTGGGATGCTCTACCAGGTTCATTCCTAGATAATGCACTCAAAGGGCACTAAGCATAGAGTGTGAAAACTGAGTTTCCTTGAGAGCTGCTTGGAAGCCTGATGGTGTGTGAAGTTAGTGAGCCAAATGGAGTTGTTCTCCCACAAGAACCACTCGGTTGATCCTTCTTCAATATGCCCTTCACCAACATGCAGTGTTTCCTTGATTGAATTAGCTCTCACACCAATATTTGCGTCTAGAGCCTTTGCATTGTGGGCTATCTGAAAACGGCTGTGGCGCTGAAGTTGCCTGTGAATGTGGAGTTGGTGTCATGTGAAACCCGCATGTGGAGCATTCGTTTGTGTGGGATGCTATACCAGGTTCATTTCAGTGCTAGCCATGCAAAGGGCACTAAGCATAGAGTGTGAAAACTGAGTTTCCTTGCGAGCTGCTTGGAAGCCTGATGGTGTGTGAAGTTAGTGAGCCAAATGGAGTTGTTCTCCCACAAGAACCACTCGGCTGATCCTTCTTCAATATGCCCTTCACCAACATGCAGTGTTTCCTTGATTGAATTAGCTCTCACACCAATATTTGCGTCTAGAGCCTTTGCATTGAGGGCTATCTGAAAACTGCTGTGGCACTGAAGTTGCCTGTGAATGTGGAGTTGGTGGCATGTGAAACCCGCATGTGGAGCATTCGTTTGTGTGGGATGCTCTACCAGGTTCATTCCTAGATAATGCACTCAAAGGGCACTAAGCATAGAGTGTGAAAACTGAGTTTCCTTGAGAGCTGCTTGGAAGCCTGATGGTGTGTGAAGTTAGTGAGCCAAATGGAGTTGTTCTCCCACAAGAACCACTCGGCTGATCCTTCTTCAATATGCCGTTCACCAACATGCAGTGTTTCCTTGATTGAATTAGCTCTCACACCAATATTTGCGTCTAGAGCCTTTGCATTGAGGGCTATCTGAAAACGGCTGTGGCGCTGAAGTTGCCTGTGAATGTGGAGTTGGTGGCATGTGAAACCCGCATGTGGAGCATTCGTTTGTGTGGGATGCTCTACCAGGTTCATTCCTAGATAATGCACTCAAAGGGCACTAAGCATAGAGTGTGAAAACTGAGTTTCCTTGAGAGCTGCTTGGAAGCCTGATGGTGTGTGAAGTTAGTGAGCCAAATGGAGTTGTTCTCCCACAAGAACCACTCGGCTGATCCTTCTTCAATATGCTCTTCACCAACATGCAGTGTTTCCTTGATTGAATTAGCTCTCACACCAATATTTGCGTCTAGAGCCTTTGCATTGAGGGCTATCTGAAAACGGCTGTGGCGCTGAAGTTGCCTGTGAATGTGGAGTTGGTGGCATGTGAAACCCGCATGTGGAGCATTCGTTTGTGTGGGATGCTCTACCAGGTTCATTCCTAGATAATGCACTCAAAGGGCACTAAGCATAGAGTGTGAAAACTGAGTTTCCTTGAGAGCTGCTTGGAAGCCTGATGGTGTGTGAAGTTAGTGAGCCAAATGGAGTTGTTCTCCCACAAGAACCACTCGGCTGATCCTTCTTCAATATGCCCTTCACCAACATGCAGTGTTTCCTTGATTGAATTAGCTCTCACACCAATATTTGCGTCTAGAGCCTTTGCATTGAGGGCTATCTGAAAATGGCTGTGGCGCTGAAGTTGCCTGTGAATGTGGAGTTGGTGGCATGTGAAACCCGCATGTGGAGCATTCGTTTGTGTGGGATGCTCTACCAGGTTCATTCCTAGATAATGCACTCAAAGGGCACTAAGCATAGAGTGTGAAAACTGAGTTTCCTTGAGAGCTGCTTGGAAGCCTGATGGTGTGTGAAGTTAGTGAGCCAAATGGAGTTGTTCTCCCACAAGAACCACTCGGCTGATCCTTCTTCAATATGCCCTTCACCAACATGCAGTGTTTCCTTGATTGAATTAGCTCTCACACCAATATTTGCGTCTAGAGCCTTTGCATTGAGGGCTATCTGAAAACGGCTGTGGCGCTGAAGTTGCCTGTGAATGTGGAGTTGGTGGCATGTGAAACCCGCATGTGGAGCATTCGTTTGTGTGGGATGCTCTACCAGGTTCATTTCAGTCCTAGGCACTCAAAGGGCACTAAGCATAGAGTGTGAAAACTGAGTTTCCTTGAGAGCTGCTTGGAAGCCTGATGGTGTGTGAAGTTAGTGAGCCAAATGGAGTTGTTCTCTCACAAGAACCACTCGGCTGATCCTTCTTCAATATGCCCTTCACCAACATGCAGTGTTTCCTTGATTGAATTAGCTCTCACACCAATATTTGCGTCTAGAGCCTTTGCATTGAGGGCTATCTGAAAACGGCTGTGGCGCTGAAGTTGCCTGTGAATGTGGAGTTGGTGGCATGTGAAACCCGCATGTGGAGCATTCGTTTGTGTGGGATGCTCTACCAGGTTCATTTCAGTCCTAGGCACTCAAAGGGCACTAAGCATAGAGTGTGAAAACTGAGTTTCCTTGAGAGCTGCTTGGAAGCCTGATGGTGTGTGAAGTTAGTGAGCCAAATGGAGTTGTTCTCCCACAAGAACCACTCGGCTGATCCTTCTTCAATATGCCCTTCACCAACATGCAGTGTTTCCTTGATTGAATTAGCTCTCACACCAATATTTGCGTCTAGAGCCTTTGCATTGAGGGCTATCTGAAAATGGCTGTGGCGCTGAAGTTGCCTGTGAATGTGGAGTTGGTGGCATGTGAAACCCGCATGTGGAGCATTCGTTTGTGTGGGATGCTCTACCAGGTTCATTCCTAGATAATGCACTCAAAGGGCACTAAGCATAGAGTGTGAAAACTGAGTTTCCTTGAGAGCTGCTTGGAAGCCTGATGGTGTGTGAAGTTAGTGAGCCAATGGAGTTGTTCTCCCACAAGAACCACTCGGCTGATCCTTCTTCAATATGCCCTTCACCAACATGCAGTGTTTCCTTGATTGAATTAGCTCTCACACCAATATTTGCGTCTAGAGCCTTTGCATTGAGGGCTATCTGAAAACGGCTGTGGCGCTGAAGTTGCCTGTGAATGTGGAGTTGGTGGCATGTGAAACCCGCATGTGGAGCATTCGTTTGTGTGGGATGCTCTACCAGGTTCATTTCAGTCCTAGCCATACAAAGGGCACTAAGCATAGAGTGTGAAAACTGAGTTTCCTTGAGAGCTGCTTGGAAGCCTGATGGTGTGTGAAGTTAGTGAGCCAAATGGAGTTGTTCTCCCACAAGAACCACTCGGCTGATCCTTCTTCAATATGCCCTTCACCAACATGCAGTGTTTCCTTGATTGAATTAGCTCTCACACCAATATTTGCGTCTAGAGCCTTTGCATTGAGGGCTATCTGAAAACGGCTGTGGCGCTGAAGTTGCCTGTGAATGTGGAGTTGGTGGCATGTGAAACCCGCATGTGGAGCATTCGTTTGTGTGGGATGCTCTACCAGGTTCATTCCTAGATAATGCACTCAAAGGGCACTAAGCATAGAGTGTGAAAACTGAGTTTCCTTGAGAGCTGCTTGGAAGCCTGATGGTGTGTGAAGTTAGTGAGCCAAATGGAGTTGTTCTCCCACAAGAACCACTCGGCTGATCCTTCTTCAATATGCCCTTCACCAACATGCAGTGTTTCCTTGATTGAATTAGCTCTCACACCAATATTTGCGTCTAGAGCCTTTGCTTTGAGGGCTATCTGAAAACGGCTGTGGCGCTGAAGTTGCCTGTGAATGTGGAGTTGGTGGCATGTGAAACCCGCATGTGGAGCATTCGTTTGTGTGGGATGCTGACCAAGCTTCATTTCAGTCCTAGGCACACAAAGGGCACTAAGCATAGAGTGTGAAAACTGAGTTTCCTTGAGAGCTGCTTGGAAGCCTGATGGTGTGTGAAGTTAGTGAGCCAAATGGAGTTGTTCTCCCACAAGAACCACTCGGCTGATCCTTCTTCAATATGCCCTTCACCAACATGCAGTGTTTCCTTGATTGAATTAGCTCTCACACCAATATTTGCGTCTAGAGCCTTTGCATTGAGGGCTATCTGAAAACGGCTGTGGCGCTGAAGTTGCCTGTGAATGTGGAGTTGGTGGCATGTGAAACCCGCATGTGGAGCATTCGTTTGTGTGGGATGCTGACCAAGCTTCATTTCAGTCCTAGGCACACATAGAGCACTAAGCATAGAGTGTGAAAACTGAGTTTCCTTGAGAGCTGCTTGGAAGCCTGATGGTGTGTGTAGTGAGCCAAATGGAGTTGTTCTCCCACAAGAACCACTCGGCTGATCCTTCTTCAATATGCCCTTCACCAACATGCAGTGTTTCCTTGATTGAATTAGCTCTCACACCAATATTTGCGTCTAGAGCCTTTGCATTGTGGGCTATCTGAAAACGGCTGTGGCGCTGAAGTTGCCTGTGAATGTGGAGTTGGTGGCATGTGAAACCCGCATGTGGAGCATTCGTTTGTGTGGGATGCTGACCAAGGTTCATTTCAGTCCTAGGCACACAAAGGGCACTAAGCATAGAGTGTGAAAACTGAGTTTCCTTGAGAGCTGCTTGGAAGCCTGATGGTGTGTGAAGTTAGTGAGCCAAATGGAGTTGTTCTCCCACAAGAACCACTCGGCTGATCCTTCTTCAATATGCCCTTCACCAACATGCAGTGTTTCCTTGATTGAATTAGCTCTCACACCAATATTTGCGTCTAGAGCCTTTGCATTGAGGGCTATCTGAAAACGGCTGTGGCGCTGAAGTTGCCTGTGAATGTGGAGTTGGTGGCATGTGAAACCCGCATGTGGAGCATTCGTTTGTGTGGGATGCTCTACCAGGTTCATTTCAGTCCTAGGCACTCAAAGGGCACTAAACATAGAGTGTGAAAACTGAGTTTCCTTGAGAGCTGCTTGGAAGCCTGATGGTGTGTGAAGTTAGTGAGCCAAATGGAGTTGTTCTCCCACAAGAACCACTCGGCTGATCCTTCTTCAATATGCCCTTCACCAACATGCAGTGTTTCCTTGATTGAATTAGCTCTCACACCAATATTTGCGTCTAGAGCCTTTGCATTGAGGGCTATCTGAAAACAGCTGTGGCGCTGAAGTTGCCTGTGAATGTGGAGTTGGTGGCATGTGAAACCCGCATGTGGAGCATTCGTTTGTGTGGGATGCTGACCAAGGTTCATTTCAGTCCTAGGCACACAAAGGGCACTAAGCATAGAGTGTGAAAACTGAGTTTCCTTGAGAGCTGCTTGGAAGCCTGATGGTGTGTGAAGTTAGTGAGCCAAATGGAGTTGTTCTCCCACAAGAACCACTCGGCTGATCCTTCTTCAATATGCCCTTCACCAACATGCAGTGTTTCCTTGATTGAATTAGCTCTCACACCAATATTTGCGTCTAGAGCCTTTGCATTGAGGGCTATCTGAAAACGGCTGTGGCGCTGAAGTTGCCTGTGAATGTGGAGTTGGTGGCATGTGAAACCCGCATGTGGAGCATTCGTTTGTGTGGGATGCTCTACCAGGTTCATTTCAGTCCTAGCCATACAAAGGGCACTAAGCATAGAGTGTGAAAACTGAGTTTCCTTGAGAGCTGCTTGGAAGCCTGATGGTGTGTGAAGTTAGTGAGCCAAATGGAGTTGTTCTCCCACAAGAACCACTCGGCTGATCCTTCTTCAATATGCCCTTCACCAACATGCAGTGTTTCCTTGATTGAATTAGCTCTCACACCAATATTTGCGTCTAGAGCCTTTGCATTGAGGGCTATCTGAAAACGGCTGTGGCGCTGAAGTTGCCTGTGAATGTGGAGTTGGTGGCATGTGAAACCCGCATGTGGAGCATTCGTTTGTGTGGGATGCTCTACCAGGTTCATTTCAGTCCTAGCCATACAAAGGGCACTAAGCATAGAGTGTGAAAACTGAGTTTCCTTGAGAGCTGCTTGGAAGCCTGATGGTGTGTGAAGTTAGTGAGCCAAATGGAGTTGTTCTCCCACAAGAACCACTCGGCTGATCCTTCTTCAATATGCCCTTCACCAACATGCAGTGTTTCCTTGATTGAATTAGCTCTCACACCAATATTTGCGTCTAGAGCCTTTGCATTGAGGGCTATCTGAAAACGGCTGTGGCGCTGAAGTTGCCTGTGAATGTGGAGTTGGTGGCATGTGAAACCCGCATGTGGAGCATTCGTTTGTGTGGGATGCTCTACCAGGTTCATTCCTAGATAATGCACTCAAAGGGCACTAAGCATAGAGTGTGAAAACTGAGTTTCCTTGAGAGCTGCTTGGAAGCCTGATGGTGTGTGAAGTTAGTGAGCCAAATGGAGTTGTTCTCCCACAAGAACCACTCGGCTGATCCTTCTTCAATATGCCCTTCACCAACATGCAGTGTTTCCTTGATTGAATTAGCTCTCACACCAATATTTGCGTCTAGAGCCTTTGCATTGAGGGCTATCTGAAAACGGCTGTGGCGCTGAAGTTGCCTGTGAATGTGGAGTTGGTGGCATGTGAACCCGCATGTGGAGCATTCGTTTGTGTGGGATGCTGATCAAGCTTCATTTCAGTCCTAGGCACACAAAGGGCACTAAGCATAGAGTGTGAAACCTGAGTTTCCTTGAGAGCTGCTTGGAAGCCTGATGGTGTGTGAAGTTAGTGAGCCAAATGGAGTTGTTCTCCCACAAGAACCACTCGGCTGATCCTTCTTCAATATGCCCTTCACCAACATGCAGTGTTTCCTTGATTGAATTAGCTCTCACACCAATATTTGCGTCTAGAGCCTTTGCAATGAGGGCTATCTGAAAACGGCTGTGGCGCTGAAGTTGCCTGTGAATGTGGAGTTGGTGGCATGTGAAACCCGCATGTGGAGCATTCGTTTGTGTGGGATGCTCTACCAGGTTCATTCCTAGATAATGCACTCAAAGGGCACTAAGCATAGAGTGTGAAAACTGAGTTTCCTTGAGAGCTGCTTGGAAGCCTGATGGTGTGTGAAGTTAGTGAGCCAAATGGAGTTGTTCTCCCACAAGAACCACTCGGCTGATCCTTCTTCAATATGCCCTTCACCAACATGCAGTGTTTCCTTGATTGAATTAGCTCTCACACCAATATTTGCGTCTAGAGCCTTTGCATTGAGGGCTATCTGAAAACGGCTGTGGCGCTGAAGTTGCCTGTGAATGTGGAGTTGGTGGCATGTGAAACCCGCATGTGGAGCATTCGTTTGTGTGGGATGCTCTACCAGGTTCATTCCTAGATAATGCACTCAAAGGGCACTAAGCATAGAGTGTGAAAACTGAGTTTCCTTGAGAGCTGCTTGGAAGCCTGATGGTGTGTGAAGTTAGTGAGCCAAATGGAGTTGTTCTCCCACAAGAACCACTCGGCTGATCCTTCTTCAATATGCCCTTCACCAACATGCAGTGTTTCCTTGATTGAATTAGCTCTCACACCAATATTTGCGTCTAGAGCCTTTGCATTGAGGGCTATCTGAAAACGGCTGTGGCGCTGAAGTTGCCTGTGAATGTGGAGTTGGTGGCATGTGAACCCGCATGTGGAGCATTCGTTTGTGTGGGATGCTGATCAAGCTTCATTTCAGTCCTAGGCACACAAAGGGCACTAAGCATAGAGTGTGAAACCTGAGTTTCCTTGAGAGCTGCTTGGAAGCCTGATGGTGTGTGAAGTTAGTGAGCCAAATGGAGTTGTTCTCCCACAAGAACCACTCGGCTGATCCTTCTTCAATATGCCCTTCACCAACATGCAGTGTTTCCTTGATTGAATTAGCTCTCACACCAATATTTGCGTCTAGAGCCTTTGCATTGAGGGCTATCTGAAAACGGCTGTGGCGCTGAAGTTGCCTGTGAATGTGGAGTTGGTGGCATGTGAAACCCGCATGTGGAGCATTCGTTTGTGTGGGATGCTCTACCAGGTTCATTCCTAGATAATGCACTCAAAGGGCACTAAGCATAGAGTGTGAAAACTGAGTTTCCTTGAGAGCTGCTTGGAAGCCTGATGGTGTGTGAAGTTAGTGAGCCAAATGGAGTTGTTCTCCCACAAGAACCACTTGGCTGATCCTTCTTCAATATGCCCTTCACCAACATGCAGTGTTTCCTTGATTGAATTAGCTCTCACACCAATATTTGCGTCTAGAGCCTTTGCATTGAGGGCTATCTGAAAACGGCTGTGGCGCTGAAGTTGCCTGTGAATGTGGAGTTGGTGGCATGTGAAACCCGCATGTGGAGCATTCGTTTGTGTGGGATGCTCTACCAGGTTCATTCCTAGATAATGCACTCAAAGGGCACTAAGCATAGAGTGTGAAAACTGAGTTTCCTTGAGAGCTGCTTGGAAGCCTGATGGTGTGTGAAGTTAGTGAGCCAAATGGAGTTGTTCTCCCACAAGAACCACTCGGCTGATCCTTCTTCAATATGCCCTTCACCAACATGCAGTGTTTCCTTGATTGAATTAGCTCTCACACCAATATTTGCGTCTAGAGCCTTTGCATTGAGGGCTATCTGAAAACGGCTGTGGCGCTGAAGTTGCCTGTGAATGTGGAGTTGGTGGCATGTGAAACCTGCATGTGGAGCATTCGTTTGTGTGGGATGCTCTACCAGGTTCATTCCTAGATAATGCACTCAAAGGGCACTAAGCATAGAGTGTGAAAACTGAGTTTCCTTGAGAGCTGCTTGGAAGCCTGATGGTGTGTGAAGTTAGTGAGCCAAATGGAGTTGTTCTCCCACAAGAACCACTCGGCTGATCCTTCTTCAATATGCCCTTCACCAACATGCAGTGTTTCCTTGATTGAATTAGCTCTCACACCAATATTTGCGTCTAGAGCCTTTGCATTGAGGGCTATCTGAAAACGGCTGTGGCGCTGAAGTTGCCTGTGAATGTGGAGTTGGTGGCATGTGAACCCGCATGTAGAGCATTCGTTTGTGTGGGATGCTGATCAAGCTTCATTTCAGTCCTAGGCACACAAAGGGCACTAAGCATAGAGTGTGAAAACTGAGTTTCCTTGAGAGCTGCTTGGAAGCCTGATGGTGTGTGAAGTTAGTGAGCCAAATGGAGTTGTTCTCCCACAAGAACCACTCGGCTGATCCTTCTTCAATATGCCCTTCACCAACATGCAGTGTTTCCTTGATTGAATTAGCTCTCACACCAATATTTGCGTCTAGAGCCTTTGCATTGAGGGCTATCTGAAAACGGCTGTGGCGCTGAAGTTGCCTGTGAATGTGGAGTTGGTGGCATGTGAAACCCGCATGTGGAGCATTCGTTTGTGTGGGATGCTCTACCAGGTTCATTCCTAGATAATGCACTCAAAGGGCACTAAGCATAGAGTGTGAAAACTGAGTTTCCTTGAGAGCTGCTTGGAAGCCTGATGGTGTGTGAAGTTAGTGAGCCAAATGGAGTTGTTCTCCCACAAGAACCACTCGGCTGATCCTTCTTCAATATGCCCTTCACCAACATGCAGTGTTTCCTTGATTGAATTAGCTCTCACACCAATATTTGCGTCTAGAGCCTTTGCATTGAGGGCTATCTGAAAACGGCTGTGGCGCTGAAGTTGCCTGTGAATGTGGAGTTGGTGGCATGTGAACCCGCATGTGGAGCATTCGTTTGTGTGGGATGCTGATCAAGCTTCATTTCAGTCCTAGGCACACAAAGGGCACTAAGCATAGAGTGTGAAACCTGAGTTTCCTTGAGAGCTGCTTGGAAGCCTGATGGTGTGTGAAGTTAGTGAGCCAAATGGAGTTGTTCTCCCACAAGAACCACTCGGCTGATCCTTCTTCAATATGCCCTTCACCAACATGCAGTGTTTCCTTGATTGAATTAGCTCTCACACCAATATTTGCGTCTAGAGCCTTTGCATTGAGGGCTATCTGAAAACGGCTGTGGCGCTGAAGTTGCCTGTGAATGTGGAGTTGGTGGCATGTGAAACCCGCATGTGGAGCATTCGTTTGTGTGGGATGCTCTACCAGGTTCATTCCTAGATAATGCACTCAAAGGGCACTAAGCATAGAGTGTGAAAACTGAGTTTCCTTGAGAGCTGCTTGGAAGCCTGATGGTGTGTGAAGTTAGTGAGCCAAATGGAGTTGTTCTCCCACAAGAACCACTTGGCTGATCCTTCTTCAATATGCCCTTCACCAACATGCAGTGTTTCCTTGATTGAATTAGCTCTCACACCAATATTTGCGTCTAGAGCCTTTGCATTGAGGGCTATCTGAAAACGGCTGTGGCGCTGAAGTTGCCTGTGAATGTGGAGTTGGTGGCATGTGAAACCCGCATGTGGAGCATTCGTTTGTGTGGGATGCTCTACCAGGTTCATTCCTAGATAATGCACTGAAAGGGCACTAAGCATAGAGTGTGAAAACTGAGTTTCCTTGAGAGCTGCTTGGAAGCCTGATGGTGTGTGAAGTTAGTGAGCCAAATGGAGTTGTTCTCCCACAAGAACCACTCGGCTGATCCTTCTTCAATATGCCCTTCACCAACATGCAGTGTTTCCTTGATTGAATTAGCTCTCACACCAATATTTGCGTCTAGAGCCTTTGCATTGAGGGCTATCTGAAAACGGCTGTGGCGCTGAAGTTGCCTGTGAATGTGGAGTTGGTGGCATGTGAAACCTGCATGTGGAGCATTCGTTTGTGTGGGATGCTCTACCAGGTTCATTCCTAGATAATGCACTCAAAAGGCACTAAGCATAGAGTGTGAAAACTGAGTTTCCTTGAGAGCTGCTTGGAAGCCTGATGGTGTGTGAAGTTAGTGAGCCAAATGGAGTTGTTCTCCCACAAGAACCACTCGGCTGATCCTTCTTCAATATGCCCTTCACCAACATGCAGTGTTTCCTTGATTGAATTAGCTCTCACACCAATATTTGCGTCTAGAGCCTTTGCATTGAGGGCTATCTGAAAACGGCTGTGGCGCTGAAGTTGCCTGTGAATGTGGAGTTGGTGGCATGTGAAACCCGCATGTGGAGCATTCGTTTGTGTGGGATGCTCTACCAGGTTCATTCCTAGATAATGCACTCAAAGGGCACTAAGCATAGAGTGTGAAAACTGAGTTTCCTTGAGAGCTGCTTGGAAGCCTGATGGTGTGTGAAGTTAGTGAGCCAAATGGAGTTGTTCTCCCACAAGAACCACTCGGCTGATCCTTCTTCAATATGCCCTTCACCAACATGCAGTGTTTCCTTGATTGAATTAGCTCTCACACCAATATTTGCGTCTAGAGCCTTTGCATTGAGGGCTATCTGAAAACGGCTGTGGCGCTGAAGTTGCCTGTGAATGTGGAGTTGGTGGCATGTGAAACCCGCATGTGGAGCATTCGTTTGTGTGGGATGCTCTACCAGGTTCATTCCTAGATAATGCACTCAAAGGGCACTAAGCATAGAGTGTGAAAACTGAGTTTCCTTGAGAGCTGCTTGGAAGCCTGATGGTGTGTGAAGTTAGTGAGCCAAATGGAGTTGTTCTCCCACAAGAACCACTCGGCTGATCCTTCTTCAATATGCCCTTCACCAACATGCAGTGTTTCCTTGATTGAATTAGCTATCACACCAATATTTGCGTCTAGAGCCTTTGCATTGAGGGCTATCTGAAAACGGCTGTGGCGCTGAAGTTGCCTGTGAATGTGGAGTTGGTGGCATGTGAAACCCGCATGTGGAGCATTCGTTTGTGTGGGATGCTCTACCAGGTTCATTCCTAGATAATGCACTCAAAGGGCACTAAGCATAGAGTGTGAAAACTGAGTTTCCTTGAGAGCTGCTTGGAAGCCTGATGGTGTGTGAAGTTAGTGAGCCAAATGGAGTTGTTCTCCCACAAGAACCACTCGGCTGATCCTTCTTCAATATGCCCTTCACCAACATGCAGTGTTTCCTTGATTGAATTAGCTCTCACACCAATATTTGCGTCTAGAGCCTTTGCTTTGAGGGCTATCTGAAAACGGCTGTGGCGCTGAAGTTGCCTGTGAATGTGGAGTTGGTGGCATGTGAAACCCGCATGTGGAGCATTCGTTTGTGTGGGATGCTCTACCAGGTTCATTCCTAGATAATGCACTCAAAGGGCACTAAGCATAGAGTGTGAAAACTGAGTTTCCTTGAGAGCTGCTTGGAAGCCTGATGGTGTGTGAAGTTAGTGAGCCAAATGGAGTTGTTCTCCCACAAGAACCACTCAGCTGATCCTTCTTCAATATGCCCTTCACCAACATGCAGTGTTTCCTTGATTGATTTAGCTCTCACACCAATATTTGTGTCTAGAGCCTTTGCATTGAGGGCTATCTGAAAACGGCTGTGGCGCTGAAGTTGCCTGTGAATGTGGAGTTGGTGGCATGTGAAACCCGCATGTGGAGCATTCGTTTGTGTGGGATGCTCTACCAGGTTCATTTCAGTCCTAGCCATACAAAGGGCACTAAGCATAGAGTGTGAAAACTGAGTTTCCTTGAGAGCTGCTTGGAAGCCTGATGGTGTGTGAAGTTAGTGAGCCAAATGGAGTTGTTCTCCCACAAGAACCACTCGGCTGATCCTTCTTCAATATGCCCTTCACCAACATGCAGTGTTTCCTTGATTGAATTAGCTCTCACACCAATATTTGCGTCTAGAGCCTTTGCTTTCAGGGCTATCTGAAAACGGCTGTGGCGCTGAAGTTGCCTGTGAATGTGGAGTTGGTGGCATGTGAAACCCGCATGTGGAGCATTCGTTTGTGTGGGATGCTCTACCAGGTTCATTCCTAGATAATGCACTCAAAGGGCACTAAGCATAGAGTGTGAAAACTGAGTTTCCTTGAGAGCTGCTTGGAAGCCTGATGGTGTGTGAAGTTAGTGAGCCAAATGGAGTTGTTCTCCCACAAGAACCACTCTGCTGATCCTTCTTCAATATGCCCTTCACCAACATGCAGTGTTTCCTTGATTGAATTAGCTCTCACACCAATATTTGCGTCTAGAGCCTTTGCATTGAGGGCTATCTGAAAACGGCTGTGGCGCTGAAGTTGCCTGTGAATGTGGAGTTGGTGGCATGTGAAACCCGCATGTGGAGCATTCGTTTGTGTGGGATGCTCTACCAGGTTCATTCCTAGATAATGCACTCAAAGGGCACTAAGCATAGAGTGTGAAAACTGAGTTTCCTTGAGAGCTGCTTGGAAGCCTGATGGTGTGTGAAGTTAGTGAGCCAAATGGAGTTGTTCTCCCACAAGAACCACTCGGCTGATCCTTCTTCAATATGCCCTTCACCAACATGCAGTGTTTCCTTGATTGAATTAGCTCTCACACCAATATTTGCGTCTAGAGCCTTTGCATTGAGGGCTATCTGAAAACGGCTGTGGCGCTGAAGTTGCCTGTGAATGTGGAGTTGGTGGCATGTGAAACCCGCATGTGGAGCATTCGTTTGTGTGGGATGCTCTACCAGGTTCATTCCTAGATAATGCACTCAAAGGGCACTAAGCATAGAGTGTGAAAACTGAGTTTCCTTGAGAGCTGCTTGGAAGCCTGATGGTGTGTGAAGTTAGTGAGCCAAATGGAGTTGTTCTCCCACAAGAACCACTCGGCTGATCCTTCTTCAATATGCCCTTCACCAACATGCAGTGTTTCCTTGATTGAATTAGCTCTCACACCAATATTTGCGTCTAGAGCCTTTGCATTGAGGGCTATCTGAAAACGGCTGTGGCGCTGAAGTTGCCTGTGAATGTGGAGTTGGTAGCATGTGAAACCCGCATGTGGAGCATTCGTTTGTGTGGGATGCTCTACCAGGTTCATTACAGTCCTAGGCACTCAAAGGGCACTAAGCATAGAGTGTGAAAACTGAGTTTCCTTGAGAGCTGCTTGGAAGCCTGATGGTGTGTGAAGTTAGTGAGCCAAATGGAGTTGTTCTCCCACAAGAACCACTCGGCTGATCCTTCTTCAATATGCCCTTCACCAACATGCAGTGTTTCCTTGATTGAATTAGCTCTCACACCAATATTTGCGTCTAGAGCCTTTGCATTGAGGGCTATCTGAAAACGGCTGTGGCGCTGAAGTTGCCTGTGAATGTGGAGTTGGTGGCATGTGAAACCCGCATGTGGAGCATTCGTTTGTGTGGGATGCTCTACCAGGTTCATTCCTAGATAATGCACTCAAAGGGCACTAAGCATAGAGTGTGAAAACTGAGTTTCCTTGAGAGCTGCTTGGAAGCCTGATGGTGTGTGAAGTTAGTGAGCCAAATGGAGTTGTTCTCCCACAAGAACCACTTGGCTGATCCTTCTTCAATATGCCCTTCACCAACATGCAGTGTTTCCTTGATTGAATTAGCTCTCACACCAATATTTGCGTCTAGAGCCTTTGCATTGAGGGCTATCTGAAAACGGCTGTGGCGCTGAAGTTGCCTGTGAATGTGGAGTTGGTGGCATGTGAAACCCGCATATGGAACATTCGTTTGTGTGGGATGCTCTACCAGGTTCATTCCTAGATAATGCATTCAAAGGGCACTAAGCATAGAGTGTGAAAACTGAGTTTCCTTGAGAGCTGCTTGGAAGCCTGATGGTGTGTGAAGTTAGTGAGCCAAATGGAGTTGTTCTCCCACAAGAACCACTCGGCTGATCCTTCTTCAATATGCCCTTCACCAACATGCAGTGTTTCCTTGATTGAATTAGCTCTCACACCAATATTTGCGTCTAGAGCCTTTGCATTGAGGGCTATCTGAAAACGGCTGTGGCGCTGAAGTTGCCTGTGAATGTGGAGTTGGTGGCATGTGAAACCCGCATGTGGAGCATTCGTTTGTGTGGGATGCTCTACCAGGTTCATTCCTAGATAATGCACTCAAAGGGCACTAAGCATAGAGTGTGAAAACTGTGTTTCCTTGAGAGCTGCTTGGAAGCCTGATGGTGTGTGAAGTTAGTGAGCCAAATGGAGTTGTTCTCCCACAAGAACCACTCAGCTGATCCTTCTTCAATATGCCCTTCACCAACATGCAGTGTTTCCTTGATTGATTTAGCTCTCACACCAATATTTGCGTCTAGAGCCTTTGCATTGAGGGCTATCTGAAAACGGCTGTGGCGCTGAAGTTGCCTGTGAATGTGGAGTTGGTGGCATGTGAAAACCGCATGTGGAGCATTCGTTTGTGTGGGATGCTCTACCAGGTTCATTCGTAGATAATGCACTCAAAGGGCACTAAGCATAGAGTGTGAAAACTGAGTTTCCTTGAGAGCTGCTTGGAAGCCTGATGGTGTGTGAAGTTAGTGAGCCAAATGGAGTTGTTCTCCCACAAGAACCACTCGGCTGATCCTTCTTCAATATGCCCTTCACCAACATGCAGTGTTTCCTTGATTGAATTAGCTCTCACACCAATATTTGCGTCTAGAGCCTTTGCATTGAGGGCTATCTGAAAACGGCTGTGGCGCTGAAGTTGCCTGTGAATGTGGAGTTGGTGGCATGTGAAACCCGCATGTGGAGCATTCGTTTGTGTGGGATGCTCTACCAGGTTCATTCCTAGATAATGCACTCAAAGGGCACTAAGCATAGAGTGTGAAAACTGAGTTTCCTTGAGAGCTGCTTGGAAGCCTGATGGTGTGTGAAGTTAGTGAGCCAAATGGAGTTGTTCTCCCACAAGAACCACTCGGCTGATCCTTCTTCAATATGCCCTTCACCAACATGCAGTGTTTCCTTGATTGAATTAGCTCTCACACCAATATTTGCGTCTAGAGCCTTTGCATTGAGGGCTATCTGAAAACGGCTGTGGCGCTGAAGTTGCCTGTGAATGTGGAGTTGGTGGCATGTGAAACCCGCATGTGGAGCATTCGTTTGTGTGGGATGCTCTACCAGGTTCATTCCTAGATAATGCACTCAAAGGGCACTAAGCATAGAGTGTGAAAACTGAGTTTCCTTGAGAGCTGCTTGGAAGCCTGATGGTGTGTGAAGTTAGTGAGCCAAATGGAGTTGTTCTCCCACAAGAACCACTTGGCTGATCCTTCTTCAATATGCCCTTCACCAACATGCAGTGTTTCCTTGATTGAATTAGCTCTCACACCAATATTTGCGTCTAGAGCCTTTGCATTGAGGGCTATCTGAAAACGGCTGTGGCGCTGAAGTTGCCTGTGAATGTGGAGTTGGTGGCATGTGAAACCCGCATGTGGAACATTCGTTTGTGTGGGATGCTCTACCAGGTTCATTCCTAGATAATGCATTCAAAGGGCACTAAGCATAGAGTGTGAAAACTGAGTTTCCTTGAGAGCTGCTTGGAAGCCTGATGGTGTGTGAAGTTAGTGAGCCAAATGGAGTTGTTCTCCCACAAGAGCCATTCGGCTGATCCTTCTTCAATATGCCCTTCACCAACATGCAGTGTTTCCTTGATTGAATTAGCTCTCACACCAATATTTGCGTCTAGAGCCTTTGCATTGAGGGCTATCTGAAAACGGCTGTGGCGCTGAAGTTGCCTGTGAATGTGGAGTTGGTGGCATGTGAAACCCGCATGTGAAGCATTCGTTTGTGTGGGATGCTGACCAAGCTTCATTTCAGTCCTAGGCACACAAAGGGCACTAAGCATAGAGTGTGAAAACTGAGTTTCCTTGAGAGCTGCTTGGAAGCCTGATGGTGTGTGAAGTTAGTGAGCCAAATGGAGTTGTTCTCCCACAAGAACCACTTGGCTGATCCTTCTTCAATATGCCCTTCACCAACATGCAGTGTTTCCTTGATTGAATTAGCTCTCACACCAATATTTGCGTCTAGAGCCTTTGCATTGAGGGCTATCTGAAAACGGCTGTGGCGCTGAAGTTGCCTGTGAATGTGGAGTTGGTGGCATGTGAAACCCGCATATGGAACATTCGTTTGTGTGGGATGCTCTACCAGGTTCATTCCTAGATAATGCATTCAAAGGGCACTAAGCATAGAGTGTGAAAACTGAGTTTCCTTGAGAGCTGCTTGGAAGCCTGATGGTGTGTGAAGTTAGTGAGCCAAATGGAGTTGTTCTCCCACAAGAACCACTCGGCTGATCCTTCTTCAATATGCCCTTCACCAACATGCAGTGTTTCCTTGATTGAATTAGCTCTCACACCAATATTTGCGTCTAGAGCCTTTGCATTGAGGGCTATCTGAAAACGGCTGTGGCGCTGAAGTTGCCTGTGAATGTGGAGTTGGTGGCATGTGAAACCCGCATGTGGAGCATTCGTTTGTGTGGGATGCTCTACCAGGTTCATTCCTAGATAATGCACTCAAAGGGCACTAAGCATAGAGTGTGAAAACTGAGTTTCCTTGAGAGCTGCTTGGAAGCCTGATGGTGTGTGAAGTTAGTGAGCCAAATGGAGTTGTTCTCCCACAAGAACCACTCAGCTGATCCTTCTTCAATATGCCCTTCACCAACATGCAGTGTTTCCTTGATTGATTTAGCTCTCACACCAATATTTGCGTCTAGAGCCTTTGCATTGAGGGCTATCTGAAAACGGCTGTGGCGCTGAAGTTGCCTGTGAATGTGGAGTTGGTGGCATGTGAAAACCGCATGTGGAGCATTCGTTTGTGTGGGATGCTCTACCAGGTTCATTCGTAGATAATGCACTCAAAGGGCACTAAACATAGAGTGTGAAAACTGAGTTTCCTTGAGAGCTGCTTGGAAGCCTGATGGTGTGTGAAGTTAGTGAGCCAAATGGAGTTGTTCTCCCACAAGAACCACTCGGCTGATCCTTCTTCAATATGCCCTTCACCAACATGCAGTGTTTCCTTGATTGAATTAGCTCTCACACCAATATTTGCGTCTAGAGCCTTTGCATTGAGGGCTATCTGAAAACGGCTGTGGCGCTGAAGTTGCCTGTGAATGTGGAGTTGGTGGCATGTGAAACCCGCATGTGGAGCATTCGTTTGTGTGGGATGCTCTACCAGGTTCATTCCTAGATAATGCACTCAAAGGGCACTAAGCATAGAGTGTGAAAACTGAGTTTCCTTGAGAGCTGCTTGGAAGCCTGATGGTGTGTGAAGTTAGTGAGCCAAATGGAGTTGTTCTCCCACAAGAACCACTCGGCTGATCCTTCTTCAATATGCCCTTCACCAACATGCAGTGTTTCCTTGATTGAATTAGCTCTCACACCAATATTTGCGTCTAGAGCCTTTGCATTGAGGGCTATCTGAAAACGGCTGTGGCGCTGAAGTTGCCTGTGAATGTGGAGTTGGTGGCATGTGAAACCCGCATGTGGAGCATTCGTTTGTGTGGGATGCTCTACCAGGTTCATTCCTAGATAATGCACTCAAAGGGCACTAAGCATAGAGTGTGAAAACTGAGTTTCCTTGAGAGCTGCTTGGAAGCCTGATGGTGTGTGAAGTTAGTGAGCCAAATGGAGTTGTTCTCCCACAAGAACCACTTGGCTGATCCTTCTTCAATATGCCCTTCACCAACATGCAGTGTTTCCTTGATTGAATTAGCTCTCACACCAATATTTGCGTCTAGAGCCTTTGCATTGAGGGCTATCTGAAAACGGCTGTGGCGCTGAAGTTGCCTGTGAATGTGGAGTTGGTGGCATGTGAAACCCGCATGTGGAACATTCGTTTGTGTGGGATGCTCTACCAGGTTCATTCCTAGATAATGCATTCAAAGGGCACTAAGCATAGAGTGTGAAAACTGAGTTTCCTTGAGAGCTGCTTGGAAGCCTGATGGTGTGTGAAA
>NW_026699872.1:0-22018 GCF_030435755.1 Ochotona princeps | reverse complement strand
TACGCAAATATTGGTGTGAGAACTAATTCAATCAAGGAAACACTGCATGTTGGTGAAGGGCATATTGAAGAAGGATCAGCCGAGTGGTTCTTGTGGGAGAACAACTCCATTTGGCTCACTAACTTCACACACCATCAGGCTTCCAAGCAGCTCTCAAGGAAGCTCAGTTTTCACACTCTATGCTTAGTGCCCGTTTAGTGCATTATCTGGGAATGAAGCTGGTAGAG
This sequence comes from Ochotona princeps, assembly GCF_030435755.1. NCBI lineage: Eukaryota > Metazoa > Chordata > Mammalia > Lagomorpha > Ochotonidae > Ochotona > Ochotona princeps. Next base: position 21,791 of record NW_026699872.1, on the reverse strand, counting down.
CATCCCACACAAACGAATGCTCCACATGCGGGTTTCACATGCCACCAACTCCACATTCTCATGCAACTTCAGTGCCACAGCCGTTTTCAGATAGCCCTCAATGCAAAGGCTCTAGACGCAAATATTGGTGTGAGAGCTAATTCAATCAAGGAAAAACTGCATGTTGGTGAAGGGCATATTGAAGAAGGATCAGCCGAGTGGTTCTTGTGGGAGAACAACTCCATTTGGCTCACTAACTTCACACACCATCAGGCTTCCAAGCAGCTCTCAAGGAAACTCAGTTTTCACACTCTATGCTTAGTGCCCTTTGAGTGCCTAGGACTGAAATGAAGCTTGGTGAGCATCCCACACAAACGAATGCTCCACATGCGGGTTTCACATGCCCCCAACTCAACATTCACAGGCAACTTCAGCGCCACAGCTGTTTTCAGATAGCCCTCAATGCAAAGGCTCTAGACGCAAATATTGGTGTGAGAGCTAATTCAATCAAGGAAACACTGCATGTTGGTGAAGGGCATATTGAAGAAGGATCAGCCGAGTGGGTTCTTGGTGTGGAGAACAACTCCATTTGGCTCACTAACTTCACACACCATCAGGCTTCCAAGCAGCTCTCAAGGAAACTCAGTTTTCACACTCTATGCTTAGTGCCCTTTGAGTGCATTATCTAGGAATGAACCTGGTAGAGCATCCCACACAAACGAATGCTCCACATGCGGGTTTCACATGCCACCAACTCCACACTCACAGGCAACTTCAGCGCCAGAGTCGTTTTCAGATAGCCCTCAATGCAAAGGCTCTAGACGCAAATATTGGTGTGAGAGCTAATTCAATCAAGGAAACACTGCATGTTGGTGAAGGGCATATTGAAGAAGGATCAGCCGAGTGGTTCTTGTGGGAGAACAACTCCATTTGGTTCACTAACTTCACACACCATCAGACTTCCAAGCAGCTCTCAAGGAAACTCAGTTTTCACACTCTATGCTTAGTGCCCTTTGAGTGCATTATCTAGGAATGAACCTGGTAGAGCATCCCACACAAACGAATGCTCCACATGCGGGTTTGACATGCCACCAAGTCCACATTCACAGGCAACTTCAGCGCCACAGGCGTTTTCAGATAGCCCTCAATGCAAAGGCTCTAGACGCAAGTATTGGTGTGAGAGCTAATTCAATCAAGGAAACACTGCATGTTGGTGAAGGGCATATTGAAGAAGGATCAGCCGAGTGGTTCTTGTCGGAGAACAACTCCATTTGGCTCACTAACTTCACACACCATCAGGCTTCCAAGCAGCTCTCAAGGAAACTCAGTTTTCACACTCTATGCTTAGTGCCCTTTGAGTGCATTATCTAGGAATGAACCTGGTAGAGCATCCCACACAAACGAATGCTCCACATACGAGTTTCACATGCCACCAACTCCACATTCACAGGCAACTTCAGCGCCACAGCCGTTTTCTGATAGACCTCAATGCAAAGGCTCTAGACGCAAATATTGGTGTGAGAGCTAATTCAATCAAGGAAACACTGCATGTTGGTGAAGGGCATATTGAAGAAGGATCAGCCGAGTGGTTCTTGTGGGAGAACAACTCCATTTGGCTCACTAACTTCACACACCATCAGGCTTCCAAGCAGCTCTCAAGGAAACTCAGTTTTCACACTCTATGCTTAGTGCCCTTTGAGTGCATTATCTAGGAATGAACCTGGTAGAGCATCCCACACAAACGAATGCTCCACATGCGGGTTTCACATGCCACCAACTCCACATTCACAGGCAACTTCAGCGCCACAGCCGTTTTCAGATAGCCCTCAATGCAAAGGCTCTAGACGCAAATAGTGGTGTGAGAGCTAATTCAATCAAGGAAACACTGCATGTTGGTGAAGGGCATATTGAAGAAGGATCAGCCGAGTGGTTCTTGTGGGAGAACAACTCCATTTGGCTCACTAACTTCACACACCATCAGGCTTCCAAGCAGCTCTCAAGGAAACTCAGTTTTCACACTCTATGCTTAGTGCCCTTTGAGTGCATTATCTAGGAATGAACCTGGTAGAGCATCCCACACAAACGAATGCTCCACATGCGGGTTTCACATGCCACCAACTCCACATTCACAGGCAACTTCAGCGCCACAGCCGTTTTCAGATAGCCCTCAATGCAAAGGCTCTAGACGCAAATATTGGTGTGAGAGCTAATTCAATCAAGGAAACACTGCATGTTGGTGAAGGGCATATTGAAGAAGGATCAGCCGAGTGGTTCTTGTGGGAGAACAACTCCATTTGGCTCACTAACTTCACACACCATCAGGCTTCCAAGCAGCTCTCAAGGAAACTCAGTTTTCACACTCTATGCTTAGTGCCCTTTGAGTGCATTATCTAGGAATGATCCTGGTAGAGCATCCCACACAAACGAATGCTCCACATGCGGGTTTCACATGCCACCAACTCCTACAGGCAACTTCAGCGCCACAGCCGTTTTCAGATAGCCCTCAATGCAAAGGCTCTAGACGCAAATATTGGTGTGAGAGCTAATTCAATCAAGGAAACACTGCATGTTGGTGAAGGGCATATTGAAGAAGGATCAGCCGAGTGGTTCTTGTCGGAGAACAACTCCATTTGGCTCACTAACTTCACACACCATCAGGCTTCCAAGCAGCTCTCAAGGAAACTCAGTTTTCACACTCTATGCTTAGTGCCCTTTGAGTGCATTATCTAGGAATGAACCTGGTAGAGCATCCCACACAAACGAATGCTCCACATGCGGGTTTCACATGCCACCAACTCCACATTCACAGGCAACTTCAGCGCCACAGCCGTTTTCAGATAGCCCTCAATGCAAAGGCTCTAGACGCAAATATTGGTGTGAGAGCTAATTCAATCAAGGAAACACTGCATGTTGTTGAAGGGCATATTGAAGAAGGATCAGCCGAGTGGTTCTTGTGGGAGAACAACTCCATTTGGCTCACTAACTTCACACACCATCAGGCTTCCAAGCAGCTCTCAAGGAAACTCAGTTTTCACACTCTATGCTTAGTGCCCTTTGAGTGCATTATCTAGGAATGAACCTGGTAGAGCATCCCACACAAACGAATGCTCCACATGCGGGTTTCACATGCCACCAACTCCACATTCACAGGCAACTTCAGCGCCACAGCCGTTTTCAGATAGCCCTCAATGCAAAGGCTCTAGACGCAAATATTGGTGTGAGAGCTAATTCAATCAAGGAAACACTGCATGTTGTTGAAGGGCATATTGAAGAAGGATCAGCCGCCGAAGTGGTTCTTGTGGGAGAACAACTCCATTTGGCTCACTAACTTCACACACCATCAGGCTTCCAAGCAGCTCTCAAGGAAACTCAGTTTTCACACTCTATGCTTAGTGCCCTTTGAGTGCATTATCTAGGAATGAACCTGGTAGAGCATCCCACACAAACGAATGCTCCACATGCGGGTTTCACATGCCACCAACTCCACATTCACAGGCAACTTCAGCGCCACAGCCGTTTTCAGATAGCCCTCAATGCAAAGGCTCTAGACGCAAATATTGGTGTGAGAGCTAATTCAATCAAGGAAACACTGCATGTTGGTGAAGGGCATATTGAAGAAGGATCAGACGAGTGGTTCTTGTCGGAGAACAACTCCATTTGGCTCACTAACTTCACACACCATCAGGCTTCCAAGCAGCTCTCAAGGAAACTCAGTTTTCACACTCTATGCTTAGTGCCCTTTGAGTGCATTATCTAGGAATGAACCTGGTAGAGCATCCCACACAAACGAATGCTCCACATGCGGGTTTCACATGCCACCAACTCCACATTCACAGGCAACTTCAGCGCCACAGCCGTTTTCAGATAGCCCTCAATGCAAAGGCTCTAGACGCAAATATTGGTGTGAGAGCTAATTCAATCAAGGAAACACTGCATGTTGGTGAAGGGCATATTGAAGAAGGATCAGCCGAGTGGTTCTTGTGGGAGAACAACTCCATTTGGCTCACTAACTTCACACACCATCAGGCTTCCAAGCATCTCTCAAGGAAACTCAGTTTTCACACTCTATGCTTAGTGCCCTTTGAGTGCATTATCTAGGAATGAACCTGATAGAGCATCCCACATAAACGAATGCTCCACATGCGGGTTTCACATGCCACCAACTCCACATTCACAGGCAACTTCAACGCCACAGCCGTTTTCAGATAGCCCTCAATGCAAAGGCTCTAGACGCAAATATTGGTGTGAGAGCTAATTCAATCAAGGAAACTCTGCATGTTGGTGAAGGGCATATTGAAGAAGGATCAGCCGAGTGGTTCTTGTGGGAGAACAACTCCATTTGGCTCACTAACTTCACACACCATCAGGCTTCCAAGCAGCTCTCAAGGAAACTCAGTTTTCACACTCTATGCTTAGTGCCCTTTGAGTGCATTATCTAGGAATGAACCTGGTAGAGCATCCCACACAAACGAATGCTCCACATGCGGGTTTCACATGCCACCAACTCCACATTCACAGGCAACTTCAGCGCCACAGCCGTTTTCAGGTAGCCCTCAATGCAAAGGCTCTAGACGCAAATATTGGTGTGAGAGCTAATTCAATCAAGGAAACACTGCATGTTGGTGAAGGGCATATTGAAGAAGGATCAGCCGAGTGGTTCTTGTCGGAGAACAACTCCATTTGGCTCACTAACTTCACACACCATCAGGCTTCCAAGCAGCTCTCAAGGAAACTCAGTTTTCACACTCTATGCTTAGTGCCCTTTGAGTGCATTATCTAGGAATGAACCTGGTAGAGCATCCCACACAAACGAATGCTCCACATGCGGGTTTCACATGCCACCAACTCCACATTCACAGGCAACTTCAGCGCCACAGCCGTTTTCAGATAGCCCTCAATGCAAAGGCTCTAGACGCAAATATTGGTGTGAGAGCTAATTCAATCAAGGAAACACTGCATGTTGGTGAAGGGCATATTGAAGAAGGATCAGCCGAGTGGTTCTTGTGGGAGAACAACTCCATTTGGCTCACTAACTTCACACACCATCAGGCTTCCAAGCAGCTCTCAAGGAAACTCAGTTTTCACACTCTATGCTTAGTGCCCTTTGAGTGCATTATCTAGGAATGAACCTGGTAGAGCATCCCACACAAACGAATGCTCCACATGCAGGTTTCACATGCCACCAACTCCACATTCACAGGCAACTTCAGCGCCACAGCCGTTTTCAGATAGCCCTCAATGCAAAGGCTCTAGACGCAAATATTGGTGTGAGAGCTAATTCAATCAAGGAAACACTGCATGTTGGTGAAGGGCATATTGAAGAAGGATCAGCCGAGTGGTTCTTGTGGGAGAACAACTCCATTTGGCTCACTAACTTCACACACCATCAGGCTTCCAAGCAGCTCTCAAGGAAACTCAGTTTTCACACTCTATGCTTAGTGCCCTTTGAGTGCATTATCTAGGAATGAACCTGGTAGAGCATCCCACACAAATGAATGCTCCACATGCGGGTTTCACATGCCACCAACTCCACATTCACAGGCAACTTCAGCGCCACAGCCGTTTTCAGATAGCCCTCAATGCAAAGGCTCTAGACGCAAATATTGGTGTGAGAGCTAATTCAATCAAGGAAACACTGCATGTTGGTGAAGGGCATATTGAAGAAGGATCAGCCGAGTGGTTCTTGTGGGAGAACAACTCCATTTGGCTCACTAACTTCACACACCATCAGGCTTCCAAGCAGCTCTCAAGGAAACTCAGTTTTCACACTCTATGCTTAGTGCCCTTTGAGTGCATTATCTAGGAATGAACCTGGTAGAGCATCCCACACAAACGAATGCTCCACATGCGGGTTTCACATGCCACCAACTCCACACTCACAGGCAACTTCAGCGCCACAGCCGTTTTCAGATAGCCCTCAATGCAAAGGCTCTAGACGCAAATATTGGTGTGAGAGCTAATTCAATCAAGGAAACACTGCATGTTGGTGAAGGGCATATTGAAGAAGGATCAGCCGAGTGGTTCTTGTGGGAGAACAACTCCATTTGGTTCACTAACTTCACACACCATCAGACTTCCAAGCAGCTCTCAAGGAAACTCAGTTTTCACACTCTATGCTTAGTGCCCTTTGAGTGCATTATCTAGGAATGAACCTGGTAGAGCATCCCACACAAACGAATGCTCCACATGCGGGTTTGACATGCCACCAAGTCCACATTCACAGGCAACTTCAGCGCCACAGGCGTTTTCAGATAGCCCTCAATGCAAAGGCTCTAGACGCAAGTATTGGTGTGAGAGCTAATTCAATCAAGGAAACACTGCATGTTGGTGAAGGGCATATTGAAGAAGGATCAGCCGAGTGGTTCTTGTCGGAGAACAACTCCATTTGGCTCACTAACTTCACACACCATCAGGCTTCCAAGCAGCTCTCAAGGAAACTCAGTTTTCACACTCTATGCTTAGTGCCCTTTGAGTGCATTATCTAGGAATGAACCTGGTAGAGCATCCCACACAAACGAATGCTCCACATACGAGTTTCACATGCCACCAACTCCACATTCACAGGCAACTTCAGCGCCACAGCCGTTTTCTGATAGACCTCAATGCAAAGGCTCTAGACGCAAATATTGGTGTGAGAGCTAATTCAATCAAGGAAACACTGCATGTTGGTGAAGGGCATATTGAAGAAGGATCAGCCGAGTGGTTCTTGTGGGAGAACAACTCCATTTGGCTCACTAACTTCACACACCATCAGGCTTCCAAGCAGCTCTCAAGGAAACTCAGTTTTCACACTCTATGCTTAGTGCCCTTTGAGTGCATTATCTAGGAATGAACCTGGTAGAGCATCCCACACAAACGAATGCTCCACATGCGGGTTTCACATGCCACCAACTCCACATTCACAGGCAACTTCAGCGCCACAGCCGTTTTCAGATAGCCCTCAATGCAAAGGCTCTAGACGCAAATATTGGTGTGAGAGCTAATTCAATCAAGGAAACACTGCATGTTGGTGAAGGGCATATTGAAGAAGGATCAGCCGAGTGGTTCTTGTGGGAGAACAACTCCATTTGGCTCACTAACTTCACACACCATCAGGCTTCCAAGCAGCTCTCAAGGAAACTCAGTTTTCACACTCTATGCTTAGTGCCCTTTGAGTGCATTATCTAGGAATGAACCTGGTAGAGCATCCCACACAAACGAATGCTCCACATGCGGGTTTCACATGCCACCAACTCCACATTCACAGGCAACTTCAGCGCCACAGCCGTTTTCAGATAGCCCTCAATGCAAAGGCTCTAGACGCAAATATTGGTGTGAGAGCTAATTCAATCAAGGAAACACTGCATGTTGGTGAAGGGCATATTGAAGAAGGATCAGCCGAGTGGTTCTTGTGGGAGAACAACTCCATTTGGCTCACTAACTTCACACACCATCAGGCTTCCAAGCAGCTCTCAAGGAAACTCAGTTTTCACACTCTATGCTTAGTGCCCTTTGAGTGCATTATCTAGGAATGATCCTGGTAGAGCATCCCACACAAACGAATGCTCCACATGCGGGTTTCACATGCCACCAACTCCACATTCACAGGCAACTTCAGCGCCACAGCCGTTTTCAGATAGCCCTCAATGCAAAGGCTCTAGACGCAAATATTGGTGTGAGAGCTAATTCAATCAAGGAAACAGTGCATGTTGGTGAAGGGCATATTGAAGAAGGATCAGCCGAGTGGTTCTTGTGGGAGAACAACTCCATTTGGCTCACTAACTTCACACACCATCAGGCTTCCAAGCAGCTCTCAAGGAAACTCAGTTTTCACACTCTATGCTTAGTGCCCTTTGAGTGCATTATCTAGGAATGAACATGATAGAGCATCCCACATAAACGAATGCTCCACATGCGGGTTTCACATGCCACCAACTCCACATTCACAGGCAACTTCAGCGCCACAGCCGTTTTCAGATAGCCCTCAATGCAAAGGCTCTAGACGCAAATATTGGTGTGAGAGCTAATTCAATCAAGGAAACACTGCATGTTGGTGAAGGGCATATTGAAGAAGGATCAGCCGAGTGGTTCTTGTCGGAGAACAACTCCATTTGGCTCACTAACTTCACACACCATCAGGCTTCCAAGCAGCTCTCAAGGAAACTCAGTTTTCACACTCTATGCTTAGTGCCCTTTGAGTGCATTATCTAGGAATGATCCTGGTAGAGCATCCCACACAAACGAATGCTCCACATGCGGGTTTCACATGCCACCAACTCCACATTCACAGGCAACTTCAGCGCCACAGCCGTTTTCAGATAGCCCTCAATGCAAAGGCTCTAGACGCAAATATTGGTGTGAGAGCTAATTCAATCAAGGAAACACTGCATGTTGGTGAAGGGCATATTGAAGAAGGATCAGCCGAGTGGTTCTTGTCGGAGAACAACTCCATTTGGCTCACTAACTTCACACACCATCAGGCTTCCAAGCAGCTCTCAAGGAAACTCAGTTTTCACACTCTATGCTTAGTGCCCTTTGAGTGCATTATCTAGGAATGAACCTGGTAGAGCATCCCACACAAACGAATGCTCCACATGCGGGTTTCACATGCCACCAACTCCACATTCACAGGCAACTTCAGCGCCACAGCCGTTTTCAGATAGCCCTCAATGCAAAGGCTCTAGACGCAAATATTGGTGTGAGAGCTAATTCAATCAAGGAAACACTGCATGTTGTTGAAGGGCATATTGAAGAAGGATCAGCCGAGTGGTTCTTGTGGGAGAACAACTCCATTTGGCTCACTAACTTCACACACCATCAGGCTTCCAAGCAGCTCTCAAGGAAACTCAGTTTTCACACTCTATGCTTAGTGCCCTTTGAGTGCATTATCTAGGAATGAACCTGGTAGAGCATCCCACACAAACGAATGCTCCACATGCGGGTTTCACATGCCACCAACTCCACATTCACAGGCAACTTCAGCGCCACAGCCGTTTTCAGATAGCCCTCAATGCAAAGGCTCTAGACGCAAATATTGGTGTGAGAGCTAATTCAATCAAGGAAACACTGCATGTTGTTGAAGGGCATATTGAAGAAGGATCAGCCGAGTGGTTCTTGTGGGAGAACAACTCCATTTGGCTCACTAACTTCACACACCATCAGGCTTCCAAGCAGCTCTCAAGGAAACTCAGTTTTCACACTCTATGCTTAGTGCCCTTTGAGTGCATTATCTAGGAATGAACCTGGTAGAGCATCCCACACAAACGAATGCTCCACATGCGGGTTTCACATGCCACCAACTCCACATTCACAGGCAACTTCAGCGCCACAGCCGTTTTCAGATAGCCCTCAATGCAAAGGCTCTAGACGCAAATATTGGTGTGAGAGCTAATTCAATCAAGGAAACACTGCATGTTGGTGAAGGGCATATTGAAGAAGGATCAGACGAGTGGTTCTTGTCGGAGAACAACTCCATTTGGCTCACTAACTTCACACACCATCAGGCTTCCAAGCAGCTCTCAAGGAAACTCAGTTTTCACACTCTATGCTTAGTGCCCTTTGAGTGCATTATCTAGGAATGAACCTGGTAGAGCATCCCACACAAACGAATGCTCCACATGCGGGTTTCACATGCCACCAACTCCACATTCACAGGCAACTTCAGCGCCACAGCCGTTTTCAGATAGCCCTCAATGCAAAGGCTCTAGACGCAAATATTGGTGTGAGAGCTAATTCAATCAAGGAAACACTGCATGTTGGTGAAGGGCATATTGAAGAAGGATCAGCCGAGTGGTTCTTGTGGGAGAACAACTCCATTTGGCTCACTAACTTCACACACCATCAGGCTTCCAAGCAGCTCTCAAGGAAACTCAGTTTTCACACTCTATGCTTAGTGCCCTTTGAGTGCATTATCTCGGAATGAACCTGGTAGAGCATCCCACACAAACGAATGCTCCACATGCGGGTTTCACATGCCACCAACTCCACATTCACAGGCAACTTCAGCGCCACAGCCGTTTTCAGATAGCCCTCAATGCAAAGGCTCTAGACGCAAATATTGGTGTGAGAGCTAATTCAATCAAGGAAACACTGCATGTTGGTGAAGGGCATATTGAAGAAAGATCAGCCGAGTGGTTCTTGTGGGAGAACAACTCCATTTGGCTCACTAACTTCACACACCATCAGGCTTCCAAGCAGCTCTCAAGGAAACTCAGTTTTCACACTCTATGCTTAGTGCCCTTTGAGTGCATTATCTAGGAATGAACCTGGTAGAGCATCCCACACAAACGAATGCTCCACATGCGGGTTTCACATGCCACCAACTCCACATTCACAGGCAACTTCAGCGCCACAGCCGTTTTCAGATAGCCCTCAATGCAAAGGCTCTAGACGCAAATATTGGTGTGAGAGCTAATTCAATCAAGGAAACACTGCATGTTGGTGAAGGGCATATTGAAGAAGGATCAGCCGAGTGGTTCTTGTGGGAGAACAACTCCATTTGGCTCACTAACTTCACACACCATCAGGCTTCCAAGCAGCTCTCAAGGAAACTCAGTTTTCACACTCTATGCTTAGTGCCCTTTGAGTGCATTATCTAGGAATGAACCTGGTAGAGCATCCCACACAAACGAATGCTCCACATGCGGGTTTCACATGCCACCAACTCCACACTCACAGGCAACTTCAGCGCCACAGCCGTTTTCAGATAGCCCTCAATGCAAAGGCTCTAGACGCAAATATTGGTGTGAGAGCTAATTCAATCAAGGAAACACTGCATGTTGGTGAAGGGCATATTGAAGAAGGATCAGCCGAGTGGTTCTTGTGGGAGAACAACTCCATTTGGCTCACTAACTTCACACACCATCAGGCTTCCAAGCAGCTCTCAAGGAAACTCAGTTTTCACACTCTATGCTTAGTGCCCTTTGAGTGCATTATCTAGGAATGAACCTGGTAGAGCATCCCACACAAACGAATGCTCCACATGCAGGTTTCACATGCCACCAACTCCACATTCACAGGCAACTTCAGCGCCACAGCCGTTTTCAGATAGCCCTCAATGCAAAGGCTCTAGACGCAAATATTGGTGTGAGAGCTAATTCAATCAAGGAAACACTGCATGTTGGTGAAGGGCATATTGAAGAAGGATCAGCCGAGTGGTTCTTGTGGGAGAACAACTCCATTTGGCTCACTAACTTCACACACCATCAGGCTTCCAAGCAGCTCTCAAGGAAACTCAGTTTTCACACTCTATGCTTAGTGCCCTTTGAGTGCATTATCTAGGAATGAACCTGGTAGAGCATCCCACACAAACGAATGCTCCACATGCGGGTTTCACGTGCCACCAACTCCACACTCACAGGCAACTTCAGCGCCACAGCCGTTTTCAGATAGCCCTCAATGCAAAGGCTCTAGACGCAAATATTGGTGTGAGAGCTAATTCAATCAAGGAAACACTGCATGTTGGTGAAGGGCATATTGAAGAAGGATCAGCCGAGTGGTTCTTGTGGGAGAACAACTCCATTTGGCTCACTAACTTCACACACCATCAGGCTTCCAAGCAGCTCTCAAGGAAACTCAGTTTTCACACTCTATGCTTAGTGCCCTTTCAGTGCATTATCTAGGAATGAACCTGGTAGAGCATCCCACACAAACGAATGCTCCACATGCGGGTTTCACATGCCACCAACTCCACATTCACAGGCAACTTCAGCGCCACAGCCGTTTTCAGATAGCCCTCAATGCAAAGGCTCTAGACGCAAATATTGGTGTGAGAGCTAATTCAATCAAGGAAACACTGCATGTTGGTGAAGGGCATATTGAAGAAGGATCAGCCGAGTGGTTCTTGTGGGAGAACAACTCCATTTGGCTCACTAACTTCACACACCATCAGGCTTCCAAGCAGCTCTCAAGGAAACTCAGTTTTCACACTCTATGCTTAGTGCCCTTTGAGTGCATTATCTAGGAATGATCCTGGTAGAGCATTACACACAAACGAATGCTCCACATGCGGGTTTCACTTGCCACCAACTCCACACTCACAGGCAACTTCAGCGCCACAGCCGTTTTCAGATAGCCCTCAATGCAAAGGCTCTAGACGCAAATATTGGTGTGAGAGCTAATTCAATCAAGGAAACACTGCATGTTGGTGAAGGGCATATTGAAGAAAGATCAGCCGAGTGGTTCTTGTGGGAGAACAACTCCATTTGGCTCACTAACTTCACACACCATCAGGCTTCCAAGCAGCTCTCAAGGAAACTCAGTTTTCACACTCTATGCTTAGTGCCCTTTGAGTGCATTATCTAGGAATGAACCTGATAGAGCATCCCACACAAACGAATGCTCCACATGCGGGTTTCACATGCCACCAACTCCACATTCACAGGCAACTTCAGCGCCACAGCCGTTTTCAGATAGCCCTCAATGCAAAGGCTCTAGACGCAAATATTGGTGTGAGAGCTAATTCAATCAAGGAAACACTGCATGTTGGTGAAGGGCATATTGAAGAAGGATCAGCCGAGTGGTTCTTGTCGGAGAACAACTCCATTTGGCTCACTAACTTCACACACCATCAGGCTTCCAAGCAGCTCTCAAGGAAACTCAGTTTTCACACTCTATGCTTAGTGCCCTTTGAGTGCATTATCTAGGAATGAACCTGGTAGAGCATCCCACACAAACGAATGCTCCACATGCGGGTTTCACATGCCACCAACTCCACACTCACAGGCAACTTCAGCGCCACAGCCGTTTTCAGATAGCCCTCAATGCAAAGGCTCTAGACGCAAATATTGGTGTGAGAGCTAATTCAATCAAGGAAACACTGCATGTTGGTGAAGGGCATATTGAAGAAGGATCAGCCGAGTGGTTCTTGTGGGAGAACAACTCCATTTGGCTCACTAACTTCACACACCATCAGGCTTCCAAGCAGCTCTCAAGGAAACTCAGTTTTCACACTCTATGCTTAGTGCCCTTTGAGTGCATTATCTAGGAATGAACCTGGTAGAGCATCCCACACAAACGAATGCTCCACATGCGGGTTTCACATGCCACCAACTCCACATTCACAGGCAACTTCAGCGCCACAGCCGTTTTCAGATAGCCCTCAATGCAAAGGCTCTAGACGCAAATATTGGTGTGAGAGCTAATTCAATCAAGGAAACACTGCATGTTGGTGAAGGGCATATTGAAGAAGGATCAGCCGAGTGGTTCTTGTGGGAGAACAACTCCATTTGGCTCACTAACTTCACACACCATCAGGCTTCCAAGCAGCTCTCAAGGAAACTCAGTTTTCACACTCTATGCTTAGTGCCCTTTGAGTGCATTATCTAGGAATGAACCTGGTAGAGCATCCCACATAAACGAATGCTCCACATGCGGGTTTCACATGCCACCAACTCCACATTCACAGGCAACTTCAGCGCCACAGCCGTTTTCAGATAGCCCTCAATGCAAAGGCTCTAGACGCAAATATTGGTGTGAGAGCTAATTCAATCAAGGAAACACTGCATGTTGGTGAAGGGCATATTGAAGAAGGATCAGCCGAGTGGTTCTTGTGGGAGAACAACTCCATTTGGCTCACTAACTTCACACACCATCAGGCTTCCAAGCAGCTCTCAAGGAAACTCAGTTTTCACACTCTATGCTTAGTGCCCTTTGAGTGCATTATCTAGGAATGAACCTGGTAGAGCATCCCACACAAATGAATGCTCCACATGCGGGTTTCACATGCCACCAACTCCACACTCACAGGCAACTTCAGCGCCACAGCCGTTTTCAGATAGCCCTCAATGCAAAGGCTCTAGACGCAAATATTGGTGTGAGAGCTAATTCAATCAAGGAAACACTGCATGTTGGTGAAGGGCATATTGAAGAAGGATCAGCCGAGTGGTTCTTGTGGGAGAACAACTCCATTTGGCTCACTAACTTCACACACCATCAGGCTTCCAAGCAGCTCTCAAGGAAACTCAGTTTTCACACTCTATGCTTAGTGCCCTTTGAGTGCATTATCTAGGAATGAACCTGGTAGAGCATCCCACACAAACGAATGCTCCACATGCGGGTTTCCCATGCCACCAACTCCACATTCACAGGCAACTTCAGCGCCACAGCCGTTTTCAGATAGCCCTCAATGCAAAGGCTCTAGACGCAAATATTGGTGTGAGAGCTAATTCAATCAAGGAAACACTGCATGTTGGTGAAGGGCATATTGAAGAAGGATCAGCCGAGTGGTTCTTGTGGGAGAACAACTCCATTTGGCTCACTAACTTCACACACCATCAGGCTTCCAAGCAGCTCTCAAGGAAACTCAGTTTTCACACTCTATGCTTAGTGCCCTTTGAGTGCATTATCTAGGAATGAACCTGGTAGAGCATCCCACACAAACGAATGCTCCACATGCGGGTTTTACATGCCACCAACTCCACATTCACAGGCAACTTCAGCGCCACAGCCGTTTTCAGATAGCCCTCAATGCAAAGGCTCTAGACGCAAATATTGGTGTGAGACCTAATTCAATCAAGGAAACACTGCATGTTGGTGAAGGGCATATTGAAGAAGGATCAGCCGAGTGGTTCTTGTGGGAGAACAACTCCATTTGGCTCACTAACTTCACACACCATCAGGCTTCCAAGCAGCTCTCAAGGAAACTCAGTTTTCACACTCTATGCTTAGTGCCCTTTGAGTGCATTATCTAGGAATGAACCTGGTAGAGCATCCCACACAAACGAATGCTCCACATGCGGGTTTCACATGCCACCAACTCCACATTCACAGGCAACTTCAGCGCCACAGCCGTTTTCAGATAGCCCTCAATGCAAAGGCTCTAGACGCAAATATTGGTGTGAGAGCTAATTCAATCAAGGAAACACTGCATGTTGGTGAAGGGCATATTGAAGAAGGGTCAGCCGAGTGGTTCTTGTGGGAGAACAACTCCATTTGGCTCACTAACTTCACACACCATCAGGCTTCCAAGCAGCTCTCAAGGAAACTCAGTTTTCACACTCTATGCTTAGTGCCCTTTGAGTGCATTATCTAGGAATGAACCTGGTAGAGCATCCCACACAAACGAATGCTCCACATGCGGGTTTCACATGCCACCAACTCCACATTCACAGGCAACTTCAGCGCCACAGCCGTTTTCAGATAGCCCTCAATGCAAAGGCTCTAGACGCAAATATTGGTGTGAGAGCTAATTCAATCAAGGAAACACTGCATGTTGGTGAAGGGCATATTGAAGAAGGATCAGCCGAGTGGTTCTTGTGGGAGAACAACTCCATTTGGCTCACTAACTTCACACACCATCAGGCTTCCAAGCAGCTCTCAAGGAAACTCAGTTTTCACACTCTATGCTTAGTGCCCTTTGAGTGCATTATCTAGGAATGAACCTGGTAGAGCATCCCACACAAACGAATGCTCCACATGCGGGTTTGACATGCCACCAACTCCACATTCACAGGCAACTTCAGCGCCACAGCCGTTTTCAGATAGCCCTCAATGCAAAGGCTCTAGACGCAAATATTGGTGTGAGAGCTAATTCAATCAAGGAAACACTGCATGTTGGTGAAGGGCATATTGAAGAAGGATCAGCCGAGTGGTTCTTGTGGGAGAACAACTCCATTTGGCTCACTAACTTCACACACCATCAGGCTTCCAAGCAGCTCTCAAGGAAACTCAGTTTTCACACTCTATGCTTAGTGCCCTTTGAGTGCATTATCTAGGAATGAACCTGGTAGAGCATCCCACACAAACGAATGCTCCACATGCGGGTTTCACATGCCACCAACTCCACACTCACAGGCAACTTCAGCGCCACAGCCGTTTTCAGATAGCCCTCAATGCAAAGGCTCTAGACGCAAATATTGGTGTGAGAGCTAATTCAATCAAGGAAACACTGCATGTTGGTGAAGGGCATATTGAAGAAGGATCAGCCGAGTGGTTCTTGTGGGAGAACAACTCCATTTGGCTCACTAACTTCACACACCATCAGGCTTCCAAGCAGCTCTCAAGGAAACTCAGTTTTCACACTCTATGCTTAGTGCCCTTTGAGTGCATTATCTAGGAATGAACCTGGTAGAGCATCCCACACAAACGAATGCTCCACATGCGGGTTTCCCATGCCACCAACTCCACATTCACAGGCAACTTCAGCGCCACAGCCGTTTTCAGATAGCCCTCAATGCAAAGGCTCTAGACGCAAATATTGGTGTGAGAGCTAATTCAATCAAGGAAACACTGCATGTTGGTGAAGGGCATATTGAAGAAGGATCAGCCGAGTGGTTCTTGTGGGAGAACAACTCCATTTGGCTCACTAACTTCACACACCATCAGGCTTCCAAGCAGCTCTCAAGGAAACTCAGTTTTCACACTCTATGCTTAGTGCCCTTTGAGTGCATTATCTAGGAATGATCCTGGTAGAGCATTACACACAAACGAATGCTCCACATGCGGGTTTCACATGCCACCAACTCCACACTCACAGGCAACTTCAGCGCCACAGCCGTTTTCAGATAGCCCTTAATGCAAAGGCTCTAGACGCAAATATTGGTGTGAGAGCTAATTCAATCAAGGAAACACTGCATGTTGGTGAAGGGCATATTGAAGAAGGATCAGCCGAGTGGTTCTTGTGGGAGAACAACTCCATTTGGCTCACTAACTTCACACACCATCAGGCTTCCAAGCAGCTCTCAAGGAAACTCAGTTTTCACACTCTATGCTTAGTGCCCTTTGTATGGCTAGGACTGAAATGAACCTGGTAGAGCATCCCACACAAACGAATGCTCCACATGCGGGTTTCACATGCCACCAACTCCACATTCACAGGCAACTTCAGCGCCACAGCCGTTTTCAGATAGCCCTCAATGCAAAGGCTCTAGACGCAAATATTGGTGTGAGAGCTAATTCAATCAAGGAAACACTGCATGTTGGTGAAGGGCATATTGAAGAAGGATCAGCCGAGTGGTTCTTGTGGGAGAACAACTCCATTTGGCTCTCTAACTTCACACACCATCAGGCTTCCAAGCAGCTCTCAAGGAAACTCAGTTTTCACACTCTATGCTTATGCTCTTTGTGTGCCCAGGACTGACATGAAGCTTGGTCAGCATCCCACACAAACGAATGCTCCACATGCGGGTTTCACATGCCACCAACTCCACATTCACAGGCAACTTCAGCGCCACAGCCGTTTTCAGATAGCCCTCAATGCAAAGGCTCTAGACGCAAATATTGGTGTGAGAGCTAATTCAATCAAGGAAACACTGCATGTTGGTGAAGGGCATGTTGAAGAAGGATCAGCTGAGTGGTTCTTGTGGGAGAACAACTCCATTTGGCTCACTAACTTCACACACCATCAGGCTTCCAAGCAGCTCTCAAGGAAACTCAGTTTTCACACTCTATGCTTAGTGCTCTTTGAGTGCATTATCTAGGAATGAACCTGGTAGAGCATCCCACACAAACGAATGCTCCACATGCGGGTTTCACATGCCACCAACTCCACATTCACAGGCAACTTCAGCGCCACAGCCGTTTTCAGATAGCCCTCAATGCAAAGGCTCTAGACGCAAATATTGGTGTGAGAGCTAATTCAATCAAGGAAACACTGCATGTTGGTGAAGGGCATATTGAAGAAGGATCAGCCGAGTGGTTCTTGTGGGAGAACAACTCCATTTGGCTCACTAACTTCACACACCATCAGGCTTCCAAGCAGCTCTCAAGGAAACTCAGTTTTCACACTCTATGCTTAGTGCCCTTTGAGTGCATTATCTAGGAATGAACCTGGTAGAGCATCCCACACAAACGAATGCTCCACATGCGGGTTTCACATGCACCAACTCCACATTCACAGGCAACTTCAGCGCCACAGCCGTTTTCAGATAGCCCTCAATGCAAAGGCTCTAGACGCAAATATTGGTGTGAGAGCTAATTCAATCAAGGAAACACTGCATGTTGGTGAAGGGCATATTGAAGAAGGATCAGCCGAGTGGTTCTTGTGGGAGAACAACTCCATTTGGCTCACTAACTTCACACACCATCAGGCTTCCAAGCAGCTCTAAGGAAACTCAGTTTTCACACTCTATGCTTAGTGCTCTTTGTGTGCTCAGGACTGACATGAAGCTTGGTCAGCATCCCACACAAACGAATGCTCCACATGCGGGTTTCACATGCCACCAACTCCACATTCACAGGCAACTTCAGCGCCACAGCCGTTTTCAGATAGCCCTCAATGCAAAGGCTCTAGACGCAAATATTGGTGTGAGAGCTAATTCAATCAAGGAAACACTGCATGTTGGTGAAGGGCATGTTGAAGAAGGATCAGCTGAGTGGTTCTTGTGGGAGAACAACTCCATTTGGCTCACTAACTTCACACACCATCAGGCTTCCAAGCAGCTCTCAAGGAACTCAGTTTTCACACTCTATGCTTAGTGCTCTTTGAGTGCATTATCTAGGAATGAACCTGGTAGAGCATCCCACACAAACGAATGCTCCACATGCGGGTTTCACATGCCACCAACTCCACATTCACAGGCAACTTCAGCGCCACAGCCGTTTTCAGATAGCCCTCAATGCAAAGGCTCTAGACGCAAATATTGGTGTGAGAGCTAATTCAATCAAGGAAACACTGCATGTTGGTGAAGGGCATATTGAAGAAGGATCAGCCGAGTGGTTCTTGTGGGAGAACAACTCCATTTGGCTCACTAACTTCACACACCATCAGGCTTCCAAGCAGCTCTCAAGGAAACTCAGTTTTCACACTCTATGCTTAGTGCCCTTTGAGTGCATTATCTAGGAATGAACCTGGTAGAGCATCCCACACAAACGAATGCTCCACATGCGGGTTTCACATGCCACCAACTCCACATTCACAGGCAACTTCAGCGCCACAGCCGTTTTCAGATAGCCCTCAATGCAAAGGCTCTAGACGCAAATATTGGTGTGAGAGCTAATTCAATCAAGGAAACACTGCATGTTGGTGAAGGGCATATTGAAGAAGGATCAGCCGAGTGGTTCTTGTGGGAGAACAACTCCATTTGGCTCACTAACTTCACACACCATCAGGCTTCCAAGCAGCTCTCAAGGAAACTCAGTTTTCACACTCTATGCTTAGTGCTCTTTGTGTGCTCAGGACTGACATGAAGCTTGGTCAGCATCCCACACAAACGAATGCTCCACATGCGGGTTTCACATGCCACCAACTCCACATTCACAGGCAACTTCAGCGCCACAGCCGTTTTCAGATAGCCCTCAATGCAAAGGCTCTAGACGCAAATATTGGTGTGAGAGCTAATTCAATCAAGGAAACACTGCATGTTGGTGAAGGGCATGTTGAAGAAGGATCAGCTGAGTGGTTCTTGTGGGAGAACAACTCCATTTGGCTCACTAACTTCACACACATCAGGCTTCCAAGCAGCTCTCAAGGAAACTCAGTTTTCACACTCTATGCTTAGTGCTCTTTGAGTGCATTATCTAGGAATGAACCTGGTAGAGCATCCCACACAAACGAATGCTCCACATGCGGGTTTCACATGCCACCAACTCCACATTCACAGGCAACTTCAGCGCCACAGCCGTTTTTCAGATAGCCCTCAATGCAAAGGCTCTAGACGCAAATATTGGTGTGAGAGCTAATTCAATCAAGGAAACACTGCATGTTGGTGAAGGGCATATTGAAGAAGGATCAGCCGATTGGTTCTTGTGGAGACAACTCCATTTGGCTCACTAACTTCACACACCATCAGGCTTCCAAGCAGCTCTCAAGGAAACTCAGTTTTCACACTCTATGCTTAGTGCCCTTTGAGTGCATTATCTAGGAATGAACCTGGTAGAGCATCCCACACAAACGAATGCTCCACATGCGGGTTTCACATGCCACCAACTCCACATTCACAGGCAACTTCAGCGCCACAGCCGTTTTCAGATAGCCCTCAATGCAAAGGCTCTAGACGCAAATATTGGTGTGAGAGCTAATTCAATCAAGGAAACACTGCATGTTGGTGAAGGGCATATTGAAGAAGGATCAGCCGAGTGGTTCTTGTGGGAGAACAACTCCATTTGGCTCACTAACTTCACACACCATCAGGCTTCCAAGCAGCTCTCAGGAAACTCAGTTTTCACACTCTATGCTTAGTGCTCTTTGTGTGCCCAGGACTGACATGAAGCTTGGTCAGCATCCCACACAACGAATGCTCCACATGCGGGTTTCACATGCCACCAACTCCACATTCACAGGCAACTTCAGCGCCACAGCCGTTTTCAGATAGCCCTCAATGCAAAGGCTCTAGACGCAAATATTGGTGTGAGAGCTAATTCAATCAAGGAAACACTGCATGTTGGTGAAGGGCATGTTGAAGAAGGATCAGCCGAGTGGTTCTTGTGGGAGAACAACTCCATTTGGCTCACTAACTTCACACACCATCAGGCTTCCAAGCAGCTCTCAAGAAACTCAGTTTTCACACTCTATGCTTAGTGCTCTTTGAGTGCATTATCTAGGAATGAACCTGGTAGAGCATCCCACACAAACGAATGCTCCACATGCGGGTTCACATGCCACCAACTCCACATTCACAGGCAACTTCAGCGCCACAGCCGTTTTTCAGATAGCCCTCAATGCAAAGGCTCTAGACGCAAATATTGGTGTGAGAGCTAATTCAATCAAGGAAACACTGCATGTTGGTGAAGGGCATATTGAAGAAGGATCAGCGAGTGGTTCTTGGGGAGGAACAACTCCATTTGGCTCACTAACTTCACACACCATCAGGCTTCCAAGCAGCTCTCAAGGAAACTCAGTTTTCACACTCTATGCTTAGTGCCCTTTGAGTGCATTATCTAGGAATGAACCTGGTAGAGCATCCCACACAAACGAATGCTCCACATGCGGGTTTCACATGCCACCAACTCCACATTCACAGGCAACTTCAGCGCCACAGCCGTTTTCAGATAGCCCTCAATGCAAAGGCTCTAGACGCAAATATTGGTGTGAGAGCTAATTCAATCAAGGAAACACTGCATGTTGGTGAAGGGCATATTGAAGAAGGATCAGCCGAGTGGTTCTTGTGGGAGAACAACTCCATTTGGCTCACTAACTTCACACACCATCAGGCTTCCAAGCAGCTCTCAAGGAAACTCAGTTTTCACACTCTATGCTTAGTGCTCTTTGTGTGCCCAGGACTGACATGAAGCTTGGTCAGCAATCCCACACAAACGAATGCTCCACATGCGGGTTTCACATGCCACCACTCCACATTCACAGGCAACTTCAGCGCCACAGCCGTTTTCAGATAGCCCTCAATGCAAAGGCTCTAGACGCAAATATTGGTGTGAGAGCTAATTCAATCAAGGAAACACTGCATGTTGGTGAAGGGCATGTTGAAGAAGGATCAGCTGAGTGGTTCTTGTGGGAGAACAACTCCATTTGGCTCACTAACTTCACACACCATCAGGCTTCCAAGCAGCTCTCAAGGAAACTCAGTTGTCACACTCTATGCTTAGTGCCCTTTGAGTGCATTATCTAGGAATGAACCTGGTAGAGCATCCCACACAAACGAATGCTCCACATGCGGGTTTCACATGCCACCAACTCCACATTCACAGGCAACTTCAGCGCCACAGCCGTTTCAGATAGCCCTCAATGCAAAGGCTCTAGACGCAAATATTGGTGTGAGAGCTAATTCAATCAGGAAACACTGCATGTTGGTGAAGGGCATGTTGAAGAAGGATCAGCTGAGTGGTTCTTGTGGAGAACAACTCCATTTGGCTCACTAACTTCACACACCAATCAGGCTTCCAAGCAGCTCTCAAGGAAACTCAGTTTTCACACTCTATGCTTAGTGCTCTTTGAGTGCTTA
>NW_026699871.1:0-26506 GCF_030435755.1 Ochotona princeps | reverse complement strand
GTGTGAGAGCTAATTCAATCAAGGAAACACTGCATGTTGGTGAAGGGCATATTGAAGAAGGATCAGCCGAGTGGTTCTTGTGGGAGAACAACTCCATTTGGCTCACTAACTTCACACACCATCAGGCTTCCAAGCAGCTCTCAAGGAAACTCAGTTTTCACACTCTATGCTTAGTGCCCTTTGAGTGCATTATCTAGGAATGAACCTGGTAGAACATCCCACACAAACGAATGCTCCACATGCGGGTTTCACATGCCACCAACTCCACATTCACAGGCAACTTCAGCGCCACAGCTGTATTCAGATAGCCCTCAATGCAAAGGCTCTAGACGCAAATATTGGTGTGAGAGCTAATTCAATCAAGGAAACACTGCATGTTGGTGAAGGGCATATTGAAGAAGGATCAGCCCAGTGGTTTTTGTGGGAGAACAACTCCATTTGGCTCACTAACTTCACACACCATCAGGCTTCCAAGCAGCTCTCAAGGAAACTCAGTTTTCACACTCTATGCTTAGTGCCCTTTGAGTGCATTATCTAGGAATGAACCTGGTAGAGCATCCCACACAAACGAATGCTCCACATGCGGGTTTCACATGCCACCAACTCCACATTCACAGGCAACTTCAGCGCCACAGCCGTTTTCAGATAGCCCTCAATGCAAAGGCTCTAGACGCAAATATTGGTGTGAGAGCTAATTCAATCAAGGAAACACTGCATGTTGGTGAAGGGCATATTGAAGAAGGATCAGCCGAGTGGTTTTTGTGGGAGAACAACTCCATTTGGCTCACTAACTTCACACACCATCAGGCTTCCAAGCAGCTCTCAAGGAAACTCAGTTTTCACACTCTATGCTTAGTGCCCTTTGAGTGCATTATCTAGGAATGAACCTGGTAGAGCATCCCACACAAACGAATGCTCCACATGCGGGTTTCACATGCCACCAACTCCACATTCACAGGCAACTTCAGTGCCACAGCCGTTTTCAGATAGCCCTCAATGCAAAGGATCTAGATGCAAATATTGGTGTGAGAGCTAATTCAATCAAGGAAACACTGCATGTTGGTGAAGGGCATATTGAAGAAGGATCAGCCGAGTGGTTCTTGTGGGAGAACAACTCCATTTGGCTCACTAATTTCACACACCATCAGGCTTCCAAGCAGCTCTCAAGGAAACTCAGTTTTCACACTCTATGCTTAGTGCCCTTTGAGTGCCTAGGACTGAATTGAACGTGGTAGAGCAACCCACACAAACGAAGGCCCCACATGTGGGTTTCACATGCCAACAACTCCACATTCACAGGCAACTTCAGCGCCACAGCTGTTTTCAGATAGCCCTCAATGCAAAGGCTCTAGACACAAATATTGGTGTGAGAGCTAATTCAATCAAGGAAACACTGCATGTGGGTGAAGGGCATATTGAAGAAGGATCAGCCGAGTGGTTCTTGTGGGAGAACAACTCCATTTGGCTCACTAACTTCACACACCATCAGGCTTCCAAGCAGCTCTCAAGGAAACTCAGTTTTCACACTCTATGCTTAGTGCCCTTTGAGTGCATTATCTAGGAATGAACCTGGTAGAGCATCCCACACAAACGAATGCTCCACATGTGGGTTTCACATGCCACCAACTCCACATTCACAGGCAACTTCAGCGCCACAGCCGTTTTCAGATAGCCCTCAATGCAAAGGCTCTAGACACAAATATTGGTGTGAGAGCTAATTCAATCAAGGAAACACTGCATGTTGGTGAAGGGCATATTGAAGAAGGACCAGCCGAGTGGTTCTTGTGGGAGAACAACTCCATTTGGCTCACTAACTTCACACACCATCAGGCTTCCAAGCAGCTCTCAAGGAAACTCAGTTTTCACACTCTATGCTTAGTGCCCTTTGAGTACCTAGGACTGAAATGAACCTGGTAGAGCATCCCACACAAACGAATGCTCCACATGCGGGTTTCACATGTCACCAACTCCACATTCACAGGCAACTTCAGCGCCACAGCCGTTTCAGATAGCCCTCAATGCAAAGGCTCTAGACACAAATATTGGTGTGAGAGCTAATTCAATCAAGGAAACACTGCATGTTGGTGAAGGGCATATTGAAGAAGGATCAGCCGAGTGGTTCTTGTGGGAGAACAACTCCATTTGGCTCACTAACTTCACACACCATCAGGCTTCCAAGCAGCTCTCAAGGAAACTCAGTTTTCACACTCTATGCTTAGTGCCCTTTGAGTGCCTAAGACGGAAATGAACCTGGTAGAGCATCCCACACAAACGAATGCTCCACATGCGGGTTTCACATGCCACCAACTCCACATTCACAGGCAACTTCAGCGCCACAGCCGTTTTCAGATAGCCCTCAATGCAAAGGCTCTAGACGCAAATATTGGTGTGAGAGCTAATTCAATCAAGGAAACACTGCATGTTGGTGAAGGGCATATTGAAGAAGGATCAGCCGAGTGGTTCTTGTGGGAGAACAACTCCATTTGGCTCACTAACGTCACACACCATCAGGCTTCCAAGCAGCTCTCAAGGAAACTCAGTTTTCACACTCTATGCTTAGTGACCTTTGAGTGCATTATCTAGGAATGAACCTGGTAGAACATCCCACACAAACAAATGCTCCACATGCGGGTTTCACATGCCACCAACTCCACATTCACAGGCAACTTCAGCGCCACAGCTGTTTTCAGATAGCCCTCAATGCAAAGGCTCTAGACGCAAATATTGGTGTGAGAGCTAATTCAATCAAGGAAACACTGCATGTTGGTGAAGGGCATATTGAAGAAGGATCAGCCGAGTGGTTCTTGTGGGAGAACAACTCCATTTGGCTCACTAACTTCACACACCATCAGGCTTCCAAGCAGCTCTCAAGGAAACTCAGTTTTCACACTCTATGCTTAGTGCCCTTTGAGTGCATTATCTAGGAATGAACCTGGTAGAGCATCCCACACAAACGAATGCTCCACATGCAGGTTTCACATGCCACCAACTCCACATTCACAGGCAACTTCAGCGCCACAGCCGTTTTCAGATAGCCCTCAATGCAAAGGCTCTAGACGCAAATATTGGTGTGAGAGCTAATTCAATCAAGGAAACACTGCATGTTGGTGAAGGGCATATTGAAGAAGGATCAGCCGAGTGGTTCTTGTGGGAGAACAACTCCATTTGGCTCACTAACTTCACACACCATCAGGCTTCCAAGCAGCTCTCAAGGAAACTCAGTTTTCACACTCTATGCTTAGTGCCCTTTGAGTGCATTATCTAGGAATGAACCTGGTAGAGCATCCCACACAAACGAATGCTCCACATGCGGGTTTCACATGCCACCAACTCCACATTCACAGGCAACTTCAGCGCCACAGCCGTTTTCAGATAGCCCTCAATGCAAAGGCTCTAGATGCAAATATTGGTGTGAGAGCTAATTCAATCAAGGAAACACTGCATGTTGGTGAAGGGCATATTGAAGAAGGATCAGCCGAGTGGTTCTTGTGGGAGAACAACTCCATTTGGCTCACTAATTTCACACACCATCAGGCTTCCAAGCAGCTCTCAAGGAAACTCAGTTTTCACACTCTATGCTTAGTGCCCTTTGAGTGCCTAGGACTGAATTGAACCTGGTAGAGCAACCCACACAAACGAATGCCCCACATGTGGGTTTCACATGCCAACAACTCCACATTCACAGGCAACTTCAGCGCCACAGCTGTTTTCAGATAGCCCTCAATGCAAAGGCTCTAGACACAAATATTGGTGTGAGAGCTAATTCAATCAAGGAAACACTGCATGTGGGTGAAGGGCATATTGAAGAAGGATCAGCCGAGTGGTTCTTGTGGGAGAACAACTCCATTTGGCTCACTAACTTCACACACCATCAGGCTTCCAAGCAGCTCTCAAGGAAACTCAGTTTTCACACTCTATGCTTAGTGCCCTTTGAGTACCTAGGACTGAAATGAACCTGGTAGAGCATCCCACACAAACGAATGCTCCACATGTGGGTTTCACATGTCACCAACTCCACATTCACAGGCAACTTCAGCGCCACAACCGTTTTCAGATAGCCCTCAATGCAAAGGCTCTAGACACAAATATTGGTGTGAGAGCTAATTCAATCAAGGAAACACTGCATGTTGGTGAAGGGCATATTGAAGAAGGATCAGCCGAGTGGTTCTTGTGGGAGAACAACTCCATTTGGCTCACTAACTTCACACACCATCAGGCTTCCAAGCAGCTCTCAAGGAAACTCAGTTTTCACACTCTATGCTTAGTGCCCTTTGAGTGCATTATCTAGGAATGAACCTGGTAGAGCATCCCACACAAACGAATGCTCCACATGTGGGTTTCACATGCCACCAACTCCACATTCACAGGCAACTTCAGCGCCACAGCCGTTTTCAGATAGCCCTCAATGCAAAGGCTCTAGACACAAATATTGGTGTGAGAGCTAATTCAATCAAGGAAACACTGCATGTTGGTGAAGGGCATATTGAAGAAGGATCAGCCGAGTGGTTCTTGTGGGAGAACAACTCCATTTGGCTCACTAACTTCACACACCATCAGGCTTCCAAGCAGCTCTCAAGGAAACTCAGTTTTCACACTCTATGCTTACTGCCCTTTGAGTACCTAGGACTGAAATGAACCTGGTAGAGCATCCCACACAAACGAATGCTCCACATGCGGGTTTCACATGTCACCAACTCCACATTCACAGGCAACTTCAGCGCCACAACCGTTTTCAGATAGCCCTCAATGCAAAGGCTCTAGACGCAAATATTGGTGTGAGAGCTAATTCAATCAAGGAAACACTGCATGTTGGTGAAGGGCATATTGAAGAAGGATCAGCCGAGTGGTTCTTGTGGGAGAACAACTCCATTTGGCTCACTAACTTCACACACCATCAGGCTTCCAAGCAGCTCTCAAGGAAACTCAGTTTTCACACTCTATGCTTAGTGCCCTTTGAGTGCCTAGGACTGAATTGAACCTGGTAGAGCAACCCACACAAACGAATGCCCCACATGTGGGTTTCACATGCCAACAACTCCACATTCACAGGCAACTTCAGCGCCACAGCTGTTTTCAGATAGCCCTCAATGCAAAGGCTCTAGACACAAATATTGGTGTGAGAGCTAATTCAATCAAGGAAACACTGCATGTGGGTGAAGGGCATATTGAAGAAGGATCAGCCGAGTGGTTCTTGTGGGAGAACAACTCCATTTGGCTCACTAACTTCACACACCATCAGGCTTCCAAGCAGCTCTCAAGGAAACTCAGTTTTCACACTCTATGCTTAGTGCCCTTTGAGTGCATTATCTAGGAATGAACCTGGTGTAGCATGCCACACAAACGAATGCTCCACATGCGGGTTTCACATGCCACCAACTCCACATTCACAGGCAACTTCAGCGCCACAGCCGTTTTCAGATAGCCCTCAATGCAAAGGCTCTAGACGCAAATATTGGTGTGAGAGCTAATTCAATCAAGGAAACACTGCATGTTGGTGAAGGGCATATTGAAGAAGGATCAGCCGAGTGGTTCTTGTGGGAGAACAACTCCATTTGGCTCACTAACTTCACACACCATCAGGCTTCCAAGCAGCTCTCAAGGAAACTCAGTTTTCACACTCTATGCTTAGTGCCCTTAGAGTGCATTATCTAGGAATGAACCTGGTAGAGCATCCCACACAAACGAATGCTCCACATGCGGGTTTCACATGCCACCAACTCCACATTCACAGGCAACTTCAGCGCCACAGCTGTTTTCAGATAACCCTCAATGCAAAGGCTCTAGACACAAATATTGGTGTGAGAGCTAATTCAATCAAGGAAACACTGCATGTTGGTGAAGGGCATATTGAAGAAGGATCAGCCGAGTGGTTCTTGTGGGAGAACAACTCCATTTGGCTCACTAACTTTGCACACCATCAGGCTTCCAAGCAGCTCTCAAGGAAACTCAGTTTTCACACTCTATGCTTAGTGCCCTTTGAGTGCCTAGGACTGAAATGAACCTGGTAGAGCATCCCACACAAACGAATGCTCCACATGCGGGTTTCACATGCCACCAACTCCACATTCACAGGCAACTTCAGCGCCACAGCCGTTTTCAGATAGCCCTCAATGCAAAGGCTCTAGACACAAATATTGGTGTGAGAGCTAATTCAATCAAGGAAACACTGCATGTTGTTGAAGGGCATATTGAAGAAGGATCAGCCGAGTGGTTCTTGTGGGAGAACAACTCCATTTGGCTCACTAACTTCACACACCATCAGGCTTCCAAGCAGCTCTCAAGGAAACTCAGTTTTCACACTCTATGCTTAGTGCCCTTTGAGTGCCTAGGACTGAATTGAACGTGGTAGAGCAACCCACACAAACGAATGCCCCACATGTGGGTTTCACATGCCAACAACTCCACATTCACAGGCAACTTCAGCGCCACAGCTGTTTTCAGATAGCCCTCAATGCAAAGGCTCTAGACACAAATATTGGTGTGAGAGCTAATTCAATCTAGGAAACACTGCATGTAGGTGAAGGGCATATTGAAGAAGGATCAGCCGAGTGGTTCTTGTGGGAGAACAACTCCATTTGGCTCACTAACTTCACACACCATCAGGCTTCCAAGCAGCTCTCAAGGAAACTCAGTTTTCACACTCTATGCTTAGTGCCCTTTGAGTGCCTAAGACGGAAATGAACCTGGTAGAGCATCCCACACAAACCAATGCCCCACATGCGGGTTTCACATGTCACCAACTCCACAGTCACAGGCAACTTCAGCGCCACAGCCGTTTTCAGATAGCCCTCAATGCAAAGGCTCTAGACGCAAATATTGGTGTGAGAGCTAATTCAATCAAGGAAACACTGCATGTTGGTGAAGGGCATATTGAAGAAGGATCAGCCGAGTGGTTCTTGTGGGAGAACAACTCCATTTGGCTCACTAACGTCACACACCATCAGGCTTCCAAGCAGCTCTCAAGGAAACTCAGTTTTCACACTCTATGCTTAGTGCCCTTTGAGTGCATTATCTAGGAATGAACCTGGTAGAACATCCCACACAAACGAATGCTCCACATGCGGGTTTCACATGCCACCAACTCCACATTCACAGGCAACTTCAGCGCCACAGCTGTTTTCAGATAGCCCTCAATGCAAAGGCTCTAGATGCAAATATTGGTGTGAGAGCTAATTCAATCAAGGAAACACTGCATGTTGGTGAAGGGCATATTGAAGAAGGATGAGCCGAGTGGTTCTTGTGGGAGAACAACTCCATTTGGCTCACTAACTTCACACACCATCAGGCTTCCAAGCAGCTCTCAAGGAAACTCAGTTTTCACACTCTATGCTTAGTGCCCTTTGAGTGCATTATCTAGGAATGAACCTGGTAGAACATGCCACACAAACGAATGCTCCACATGCGGGTTTTACATGCCACCAACTCCACATTGACAGGCAACTTCAGCGCCACAGCCGTTTTCAGATAGCCCTCAATGCAAAGGCTCTAGACGCAAATATTGGTGTGAGAGCTAATTCAATCAAAGAAACACTGCATGTTGGTGAAGGGCATATTGAAGAAGGATCAGCCGAGTGGTTCTTGTGGGAGAACAACTCCATTTGGCTCACTAACTTCACACACCATCAGGCTTCCAAGCAGCTCTCAAGGAAACTCAGTTTTCACACTCTATGCTTAGTGCCCTTTGAGTGCATTATCTAGGAATGAACCTGGTGTAGCATGCCACACAAACGAATGCTCCACATGCGGGTTTCACATGCCACCAACTCCACATTCACAGGCAACTTCAGCGCCACAGCCGTTTTCAGATAGCCCTCAATGCAAAGGCTCTAGACACAAATATTGGTGTGAGAGCTAATTCAATCAAGGAAACACTGCATGTTGGTGAAGGGCATATTGAAGAAGGATCAGCCGAGTGGTTCTTGTGGGAGAACAACTCCATTTGGCTCACTAACTTCACACACCATCAGGCTTCCAAGCAGCTCTCAAGGAAACTCAGTTTTCACACTCTATGCTTAGTGCCCTTTGAGTGCATTATCTAGGAATGAACCTGGTGTAGCATGCCACACAAACGAATGCTCCACATGCGGGTTTCACATGCCAACAACTCCACATTCACAGGCAACTTCAGCGCCACAGCCGTTTTCAGATAGCCCTCAATGCAAAGGCTCTAGACGCAAATATTGGTGTGAGAGCTAATTCAATCAAGGAAACACTGCATGTTGGTGAAGGGCATATTGAAGAAGGATGAGCCGAGTGGTTCTTGTGGGAGAACAACTCCATTTGGCTCACTAACTTCACACACCATCAGGCTTCCAAGCAGCTCTCAAGGAAACTCAGTTTTCACACTCTATGCTTACTGCCCTTTGAGTACCTAGGACTGAAATAAACCTGGTAGAGCATCCCACACAAACGAATGCTCCACATGCGGGTTTCACATGCCACCAACTCCACATTCACAGGCAACTTCAGCGCCACAACCGTTTTCAGATAGCCCTCAATGCAAAGGCTCTAGACGCAAATATTGGTGTGAGAGCTAATTCAATCAAGGAAACACTGCATGTTGGTGAAGGGCATATTGAAGAAGGATCAGCCGAGTGGTTCTTGTGGGAGAACAACTCCATTTGGCTCACTAACTTCACACACCATCAGGCTTCCAAGCAGCTCTCAAGGAAACTCAGTTTTCACACTCTATGCTTAGTGCCCTTTGAGTGCCTAGGACTGAAATGAACCTGGTAGAGCATCCCACACAAACGAATGCTCCACATGCGGGTTTCACATGCCACCAACTCCACATTCACAGGCAACTTCAGCGCCACAGCCGTTTTCAGATAGTCCTCAATGCAAAGGCTCTAGACGCAAATATTGGTGTGAGAGCTAATTCAATCAAGGAAACACTGCATGTTGGTGAAGGGCATATTGAAGAAGGATGAGCCGAGTGGTTCTTGTGGGAGAACAACTCCATTTGGCTCACTAACTTCACACACCATCAGGCTTCCAAGCAGCTCTCAAGGAAACTCAGTTTTCACACTCTATGCTTAGTGCCCTTTGAGTGCCTAGGACTGAAATGAACCTGGTAGAGCATCCCACACAAACGAATGCTCCACATGTGGGTTTCACATGCCACCAACTCCACATTCACAGGCAACTTCAGCGCCACAGCCGTTTTCAGATAGCCCTCAATGCAAAGGCTCTAGACGCAAATATTGGTGTGAGAGCTAATTCAATCAAGGAAACACTGCATGTTGGTGAAGGGCATATTGAAGAAGGATCAGCCGAGTGGTTCTTGTGGGAGAACAACTCCATTTGGCTCACTAACTTCACACACCATCAGGCTTCCAAGCAGCTCTCAAGGAAACTCAGTTTTCACACTCTATGCTTAGTGCCCTTTGAGTGCATTATCTAGGAATGAACCTGGTAGAACATCCCACACAAACGAATGCTCCACATGCGGGTTTCACATGCCACCAACTCCACATTCACAGGCAACTTCAGCGCCACAGCTGTTTTCAGATAGCCCTCAATGCAAAGGCTCTAGACGCAAATATTGGTGTGAGAGCTAATTCAATCAAGGAAACACTGCATGTTGGTGAAGGGCATATTGAAGAAGGATCAGCCGAGTGGTTCTTGTGGGAGAACAACTCCATTTGGCTCACTAACTTCACACACCATCAGGCTTCCAAGCAGCTCTCAAGGAAACTCAGTTTTCACACTCTATGCTTAGTGCCCTTTGAGTGCATTATCTAGGAATGAACCTGGTAGAGCATCCCACACAAACGAATGCTCCACATGCGGGTTTTCATGCCACCAACTCCACATTCACAGGCAACTTCAGCGCCACAGCCGTTTTCAGATAGCCCTCAATGCAAAGGCTCTAGACGCAAATATTGGTGTGAGAGCTAATTCAATCAAGGAAACACTGCATGTTGGTGAAGGGCATATTGAAGAAGGATCAGCCGAGTGGTTCTTGTGGGAGAACAACTCCATTTGGCTCACTAACTTCACACACCATCAGGCTTCCAAGCAGCTCTCAAGGAAACTCAGTTTTCACACTCTATGCTTAGTGCCCTTTGAGTGCATTATCTAGGAATGAACCTGGTAGAGCATCCCACACAAACGAATGCTCCACATGCGGGTTTCACATGCCACCAACTCCACATTCACAGGCAACTTCAGCACCACAGCCGTTTTCAGATAGCCCTCAATGCAAAGGCTCTAGACGCAAATATTGGTGTGAGAGCTAATTCAATCAAGGAAACACTGCATGTTGGTGAAGGGCATATTGAAGAAGGATCAGCCGAGTGGTTCTTGTGGGAGAACAACTCCATTTGGCTCACTAACTTCACACACCATCAGGCTTCCAAGCAGCTCTCAAGGAAACTCAGTTTTCACACTCTATGCTTAGTGCCCTTTGAGTGCCTAAGACGGAAATGAACCTGGTAGAGCATCCCACACAAACGAATGCTCCACATGTGGGTTTCACATGCCACCAACTCCACATTCACAGGCAACTTCAGCGCCACAGCCGTTTTCAGATAGCCCTCAATGCAAAGGCTCTAGACGCAAATATTGGTGTGAGAGCTAATTCAATCAAGGAAACACTGCATGTTGGTGAAGGGCATATTGAAGAAGGATCAGCCGAGTGGTTCTTGTGGGAGAACAACTCCATTTGGCTCACTAACTTCACACACCATCAGGCTTCCAAGCAGCTCTCAAGGAAACTCAGTTTTCACACTCTATGCTTAGTGCCCTTTTAGTGCCTAGGACTGAAATGAACCTGGTAGAGCATCCCACACAAACGAATGCTCCACATGCGGGTTTCACATGCCACCAACTCCACATTCACAGGCAACTTCAGCACCACAGCCGTTTTCAGATAGCCCTCAATGCAAAGGCTCTAGACGCAAATATTGGTGTGAGAGCTAATTCAATCAAGGAAACACTGCATGTTGGTGAAGGGCATATTGAAGAAGGATCAGCCGAGTGGTTCTCGTGGGAGAACAACTCCATTTGGCTCACTAACTTCACACACCATCAGGCTTCCAAGCAGCTCTCAAGGAAACTCAGTTTTCCACCCTATGCTTAGTGCCCTTTGAGTGCATTATCTAGGAATGAACCTTGTAGAACATCCCACACAAACGAATGCTCCACATGCGGGTTTCACATGCCACCAACTCCACATTCACAGGCAACTTCAGCGCCACAGCCGTTTTCAGATAGCCCTCAATGCAAAGGCTCTAGACACAAATATTGGTGTGAGAGCTAATTCAATCAAAAAAACACTGCATGTTGGTGAAGGGCATATTGAAGAAGGATCAGCCGAGTGGTTCTTGTGGGAGAACAACTCCATTTGGCTCACTAACTTCACACACCATCAGGCTTCCAAGCAGCTCTCAAGGAAACTCAGTTTTCACACTCTATGCTTAGTGCCCTTTGAGTGCCTAAGACGGAAATGAACCTGGTAGAGCATCCCACACAAACGAATGCTCCACATGCGGGTTTCACATGCCACCAACTCCACATTCACAGGCAACTTCAGCACCACAGCCGTTTTCAGATAGTCCTCAATGCAAAGGCTCTAGACGCAAATATTGGTGTGAGAGCTAATTCAATCAAGGAAACACTGCATGTTGGTGAAGGGCATATTGAAGAAGGATCAGCCGAGTGGTTCTTGTGGGAGAACAACTCCATTTGGCTCACTAACTTCACACACCATCAGGCTTCCAAGCAGCTCTCAAGGAAACTCAGTTTTCCACTCTATGCTTAGTGCCCTTTGAGTGCATTATCTAGGAATGAACCTGGTAGAACATCCCACACAAACGAATGCTCCACATGCGGGTTTCACATGCCACCAACTCCACATTCACAGGCAACTTCAGCGCCACAGCCGTTTTCAGATAGCCCTCAATGCAAAGGCTCTAGACGCAAATATTGGTGTGAGAGCTAATTCAATCAAGGAAACACTGCATGTTGGTGAAGGGCATATTGAAGAAGGATCAGCCGAGTGGTTCTTGTGGGAGAACAACTCCATTTGGCTCACTAACTTCACACACCATCAGGCTTCCAAGCAGCTCTCAAGGAAACTCAGTTTTCACACTCTATGCTTAGTGCCCTTTGAGTGCATTATCTAGGAATGAACCTGGTAGAGCATCCCACACAAACGAATGCTCCACATGCGGGTTTTCATGCCACCAACTCCACATTCACAGGCAACTTCAGCGCCACAGCCGTTTTCAGATAGCCCTCAATGCAAAGGCTCTAGACGCAAATATTGGTGTGAGAGCTAATTCAATCAAGGAAACACTGCATGTTGGTGAAGGGCATATTGAAGAAGGATCAGCCGAGTGGTTCTTGTGGGAGAACAACTCCATTTGGCTCACTAACTTCACACACCATCAGGCTTCCAAGCAGCTCTCAAGGAAACTCAGTTTTCACACTCTATGCTTAGTGCCCTTTGAGTGCATTATCTAGGAATGAACCTGGTAGAGCATCCCACACAAACGAATGCTCCACATGCGGGTTTCACATGCCACCAACTCCACATTCACAGGCAACTTCAGCACCACAGCCGTTTTCAGATAGCCCTCAATGCAAAGGCTCTAGACGCAAATATTGGTGTGAGAGCTAATTCAATCAAGGAAACACTGCATGTTGGTGAAGGGCATATTGAAGAAGGATCAGCCGAGTGGTTCTTGTGGGAGAACAACTCCATTTGGCTCACTAACTTCACACACCATCAGGCTTCCAAGCAGCTCTCAAGGAAACTCAGTTTTCACACTCTATGCTTACTGCCCTTTGAGTGCCTAAGACGGAAATGAACCTGGTAGAGCATCCCACACAAACGAATGCTCCACATGCGGGTTTCACATGCCACCAACTCCACATTCACAGGCAACTTCAGTGCCACAGCCGTTTTCAGATAGCCCTCAATGCAAAGGCTCTAGACGCAAATATTGGTGTGAGAGCTAATTCAATCAAGGAAACACTGCATGTTGGTGAAGGGCATATTGAAGAAGGATCAGCCGAGTGGTTCTTGTGGGAGAACAACTCCATTTGGCTCACTAACTTCACACACCATCAGGCTTCCAAGCAGCTCTCAAGGAAACTCAGTTTTCACACTCTATGCTTAGTGCCCTTTGAGTGCCTCGGACTGAATTGAACCTGGTAGAGCAACCCACACAAACGAATGCCCCACATGTGAGTTTCACATGCCAACAACTCCACATTCACAGGCAACTTCAGCGCCACAGCTGTTTTCAGATAGCCCTCAATGCAAAGGCTCTAGACACAAATATTGGTGTGAGAGCTAATTCAATCAAGGAAACACTGCATGTTGGTGAAGGGCATATTGAAGAAGGATCAGCCGAGTAGTTCTTGTGGGAGAACAACTCCATTTGGCTCACTAACTTCACACACCATCAGGCTTCCAAGCAGCTCTCAAGGAAACTCAGTTTTCACACTCTATGCTTAGTGCCCTTTGAGTGCATTATCTAGGAATGAACCTGGTGTAGCATGCCACACAAACGAATGCTCCACATGCGGGTTTCACATGCCAACAACTCCACATTCACAGGCAACTTCAGCGCCACAGCCGTTTTCAGATAGCCCTCAATGCAAAGGCTCTAGACGCAAATATTGGTGTGAGAGCTAATTCAATCAAGGAAACACTGCATGTTGGTGAAGGGCATATTGAAGAAGGATCAGCCGAGTGGTTCTTGTGGGAGAACAACTCCATTTGGCTCACTAACTTCACACACCATCAGGCTTCCAAGCAGCTCTCAAGGAAACTCAGTTTTCACACTCTATGCTTAGTGCCCTTTGAGTGCATTATCTAGGAATGAACCTGGTGTAGCATCCCACACAAACGAATGCTCCACATGCGGGTTTCACATGCCACCAACTCCACATTCACAGGCAACTTCAGCGCCACAGCTGTTTTCAGATAGCCCTCAATGCAAAGGCTCTAGACGCAAATATTGGTGTGAGAGCTAATTCAATCAAGGAAACACTGCATGTTGGTGAAGGGCATATTGAAGAAGGATCAGCCGAGTGGTTCTCTTGGGAGAACAACTCCATTTGGCTCACTAACTTCACACACCATCAGGCTTCCAAGCAGCTCTCAAGGAAACTCAGTTTTCACACTCTATGCTTAGTGCCCTTTGAGTGCCTAGGACTGAAATGAACCTGGTGTAGCATGCCACACAAACGAATGCTCCACATGCGGGTTTCACATGCCACCAACTCCACATTCACAGGCAACTTCAGCGCCACAGCCGTTTTCAGTTAGCCCTCAATGCAAAGGCTCTAGACGCAAATATTGGTGTTGGGGACAATTCAATCAAGGAAACACTGCATGTTGGTGAAGGGCATATTGAAGAAGGATCAGCCGAGTGGTTCTTGTGGGAGAACAACTCCATTTGGCTCACTAACTTCACACACCATCAGGCTTCCAAGCAGCTCTCAAGGAAACTCAGTTTTCACACTCTATGCTTAGTGCCCTTTGAGTGCATTATCTAGGAATGAACCTGGTAGAGCATCCCACACAAACGAATGCTCCACATGCGGGTTTCACATGCCACCAACTCCACATTCACAGGCAACTTCAGTGCCACAGCCGTTTTCAGATAGCCCTCAATGCAAAGGCTCTAGACGCAAATATTGGTGTGAGAGCTAATTCAATCAAGGAAACACTGCATGTTGGTGAAGGGCATATTGAAGAAGGATCAGCCGAGTGGTTCTTGTGGGAGAACAATTCCATTTGGCTCACTAACTTCACACACCATCAGGCTTCCCAAGCAGCTCTCAAGGAAACTCAGTTATCACACTCTATGCTTAGTGCCCTTAGAGTACATTATCTAGGAATGAACCTGGTAGAGCATCCCACACAAACGAATGCTCCACATGCGGGTTTCACATGCCACCAACTCCACATTCACAGGCAACTTCAGCGCCACAGCTGTTTTCAGATAGCCCTCAATGCAAAGGCTCTAGACGCAAATATTGGTGTGAGAGCTAATTCAATCAAGGAAACACTGCATGTTGGTGAAGGGCATATTGAAGAAGGATCAGCCGAGTGGTTCTCGTGGGAGAACAACTCCATTTGGCTCACTAACTTCACACACCATCAGGCTTCCAAGCAGCTCTCAAGGAAACTCAGTTTTCACACTCTATGCTTAGTGCCCTTTGAGTGCCTAGGACTGAAATGAACCTGGTAGAGCATCCCACACAAACGAATGCTCCACATGCGGGTTTCACATGCCACCAACTCCACATTCACAGGCAACTTCAGCGCCACAGCCGTTTTCAGATAGTCCTCAATGCAAAGGCTCTAGACGCAAATATTGGTGTGAGAGCTAATTCAATCAAGGAAACACTGCATGTTGGTGAAGGGCATATTGAAGAAGGATCAGCCGAGTGGTTCTTGTGGGAGAACAACTCCATTTGGCTCACTAACTTCACACACCATCAGGCTTCCAAGCAGCTCTCAAGGAAACTCAGTTTTCACACTCTATGCTTAGTGCCCTTTGAGTGCATTATCTAGGAATGAACCTGGTAGAACATGCCACACAAACGAATGCTCCACATGTGGGTTTCACATGCCACCAACTCCACATTGACAGGCAACTTCAGCGCCACAGCCGTTTTCAGATAGCCCTCAATGCAAAGGCTCTAGACGCAAATATTGGTGTGAGAGCTAATTCAATCAAGGAAACACTGCATGTTGGTGAAGGGCATATTGAAGAAGGATCAGCCGAGTGGTTCTTGTGGGAGAGCAACTCCATTTGGCTCACTAACTTCACACACCATCAGGCTTCCAAGCAGCTCTCAAGGAAACTCAGTTTTCACACTCTATGCTTAGTGCCCTTTGAGTGCCTAGGACTGAAATGAACCTGGTAGAGCATCCCACACAAACGAATGCTCCACATGTGGGTTTCACATGCCACCAACTCCACATTCACAGGCAACTTCAGCGCCACAGCCGTTTTCAAATAGCCCTCAATGCAAAGGCTCTAGACGCAAATATTGGTGTGAGAGCTAATTCAATCAAGGAAACACTGCATGTTGGTGAAGGGCATATTGAAGAAGGATCAGCCGAGTGGTTCTTGTGGGAGAACAACTCCATTTGGCTCACTAACTTCACACACCATCAGGCTTCCAAGCAGCTCTCAAGGAAACTCAGTTTTCACACTCTATGCTTACTGCCCTTTGAGTACCTAGGACTGAAAAAACCTGGTAGAGCATCCCACACAAACGAATGCTCCACATGCGGGTTTCACATGCCACCAACTCCACATTCACAGGCAACTTCAGCGCCACAACCGTTTTCAGATAGCCCTCAATGCAAAGGCTCTAGACACAAATATTGGTGTGAGAGCTAATTCAATCAAGGAAACACTGCATGTTGGTGAAGGGCATATTGAAGAAGGATCAGCCGAGTGGTTCTTGTGGGAGAACAACTCCATTTGGCTCACTAACTTCACACACCATCAGGCTTCCAAGCAGCTCTCAAGGAAACTCAGTTTTCACACTCTATGCTTACTGCCCTTTGAGTGCCTAAGACGGAAATGAACCTGGTAGAGCATCCCACACAAACGAATGCTCCACATGCGGGTTTCACATGCCACCAACTCCACATTCACAGGCAACTTCAGCACCACAGCCGTTTTCAGATAGCCCTCAATGCAAAGGCTCTAGACGCAAATATTGGTGTGAGAGCTAATTCAATCAAGGAAACAATGCATGTTGGTGAAGGGCATATTGAAGAAGGATCAGCCGAGTGGTTCTCGTGGGAGAACAACTCCATTTGGCTCACTAACTTCACACACCATCAGGCTTCCAAGCAGCTCTCAAGGAAACTCAGTTTTCCACCCTATGCTTAGTGCCCTTTGAGTGCATTATCTAGGAATGAGCCTTGTAGAACATCCCACACAAACGAATGCTCCACATGCGGGTTTCACATGCCACCAACTCCACATTCACAGGCAACTTCAGCGCCACAGCCGTTTTCAGATAGCCCTCAATGCAAAGGCTCTAGACACAAATATTGGTGTGAGAGCTAATTCAATCAAAAAAAACACTGCATGTTGGTGAAGGGCATATTGAAGAAGGATCAGCCGAGTAGTTCTTGTGGGAGAACAACTCCATTTGGCTCACTAACTTCACACACCATCAGGCTTCCAAGCAGCTCTCAAGGAAACTCAGTTTTCACACTCTATGCTTAGTGCCCTTTGAGTGCCTAGGACTGAAATGAACCTGGTAGAGCATCCCACACAAACGAATGCTCCACATGTGGGTTTCACATGCCACCAACTCCACATTCACAGGCAACTTCAGCGCCACAGCCATTTTCAGATAGCCCTCAATGCAAAGGCTCCAGACACAAATATTGGTGTGAGAGCTAATTCAATCAAGGAAACACTGCATGTTGGTGAAGGGCATATTGAAGAAGGATCAGCCGAGTGGTTCTTGTGGGAGAACAACTCCATTTGGCTCACTAACTTCACACACCATCAGGCTTCCAAGCAGCTCTCAAGGAAACTCAGTTTTCACACTCTATGCTTAGTGCCCTTTGAGTGCCTAAGACGGAAATGAACCTGGTAGAGCATCCCACACAAACGAATGCTCCACATGCGGGTTTCACATGCCACCAACTCCACATTCACAGGCAACTTCAGCGCCACAGCTGTTTTCAGATAGCCCTCAATGCAAAGGCTCTAGACGCAAATATTGGTGTGAGAGCTAATTCAATCAAGGAAACACTGCATGTTGGTGAAGGGCATATTGAAGAAGTATCAGCCGAGTGGTTCCTGTGGGAGAACAACTCCATTTGGCTCACTAACTTCACACACCATCAGGCTTCCAAGCAGCTCTCAAGGAAACTCAGTTTTCATACTCTATGCTTAGTGCCCTTTGAGTGCATTATCTAGGAATGAACCTGGTAGAGCATCCCACACAAACGAATGCTCCACATGCGGGTTTTCATGCCACCAACTCCACATTCACAGGCAACTTCAGCGCCACAGCCGTTTTCAGATAGCCCTCAATGCAAAGGCTCTAGACGCAAATATTGGTGTGAGAGCTAATTCAATCAAGGAAACACTGCATGTTGGTGAAGGGCATATTGAAGAAGGATCAGCCGAGTGGTTCTTGTGGGAGAACAACTCCATTTGGCTCACTAACTTCACACACCATCAGGCTTCCAAGCAGCTCTCAAGGAACCTCAGTTTTCACACTCTATGCTTAGTGCCCTTTGAGTGCATTATCTAGGAATGAACCTGGTAGAGCATCCCACACAAACGAATGCTCCACATGCGGGTTTCACATGCCACCAACTCCACATTCACAGGCAACTTCAGCACCACAGCCGTTTTCAGATAGCCCTCAATGCAAAGGCTCTAGACGCAAATATTGGTGTGAGAGCTAATTCAATCAAGGAAACACTGCATGTTGGTGAAGGGCATATTGAAGAAGGATCAGCCGAGTGGTTCTTGTGGGAGAACAACTCCATTTGGCTCACTAACTTCACACACCATCAGGCTTCCAAGCAGCTCTCAAGGAAACTCAGTTTTCACACTCTATGCTTACTGCCCTTTGAGTGCCTAAGACGGAAATGAACCTGGTAGAGCATCCCACACAAACGAATGCTCCACATGCGGGTTTCACATGCCACCAACTCCACATTCACAGGCAACTTCAGCGCCACAACCGTTTTCAGATAGCCCTCAATGCAAAGGCTCTAGACGCAAATATTGGTGTGAGAGCTAATTCAATCAAGGAAACACTGCATGTGGGTGAAGGGCATATTGAAGAAGGATCAGCCGAGTGGTTCTTGTGGGAGAACAACTCCATTTGGCTCACTAACTTCACACACCATCAGGCTTCCAAGCAGCTCTCAAGGAAACTCAGTTTTCACACTCTATGCTTAGTGCCCTTTGAGTGCATTATCTAGGAATGAACCTGGTAGAGCATCACACACAAACGAATGCTCCACATGCGGGTTTCACATGCCACCAACTCCACATTCACAGGCAACTTCAGCGCCACAGCCGTTTTCAGATAGCCCTCAATGCAAAGGCTCTAGACGCAAATATTGGTGTGAGAGCTAATTCAATCAAGGAAACACTGCATGTTGGTGAAGGGCATATTGAAGAAGGATCAGCCGAGTGGTTCTTGTGTGAGAACAACTCCATTTGGCTCACTAACTTCACACACCATCAGGCTTCCAAGCAGCTCTCAAGGAAACTCAGTTTTCACACTCTATGCTTAGTGCCCTTTGAGTGCCTAGGACTGAAATGAACCTGGTAGAGCATCCCACACAAACGAATGCTCCACATGCGGGTTTCACATGCCACCGACTCCACATTCACAGGCAACTTCAGCGCCACAGCCGTTTTCAGTTAGCCCTCAATGCAAAGGCTCTAGACGCAAATATTGGTGTGAGAGCTAATTCAATCAAGGAAACACTGCATGTTGGTGAAGGGCATATTGAAGAAGGATCAGCCGAGTGGTTCTCGTGGGAGAACAACTCCATTTGGCTCACTAACTTCACACACCATCAGGCTTCCAAGCAGCTCTCAAGGAAACTCAGTTTTCACACTCTATGCTTAGTGCCCTTTGAGTGCCTAGGACTGAAATGAACCTGGTAGAGCATCCCACACAAACGAATGCTCCACATGCGGGTTTCACATGCCACCAACTCCACATTCACAGGCAACTTCAGCGCCACAGCCGTTTTCAGTTAGCCCTCAATGCAAAGGCTCTAGACGCAAATATTGGTGTGAGAGCTAATT
Source organism: Ochotona princeps (assembly GCF_030435755.1). Classification (NCBI taxonomy): domain Eukaryota; kingdom Metazoa; phylum Chordata; class Mammalia; order Lagomorpha; family Ochotonidae; genus Ochotona; species Ochotona princeps. Next base: position 6,719 of record NW_026699871.1, on the reverse strand, counting down.
CAATCAAGGAAACACTGCATGTTGGTGAAGGGCATATTGAAGAAGGATCAGCCGAGTGGTTCTTGTGGGAGAGCAACTCCATTTGGCTCACTAAGTTCACACACCATCAGGCTTCCAAGCAGCTCTCAAGGAAACTCAGTTTTCACACTCTATGCTTAGTGCCCTTTGAGTGCCTAGGACTGAAATGAACCTGGTAGAGCATCCCACACAAACGAATGCTCCACATGCGGGTTTCACATGCCACCAACTCCACATTCACAGGCAACTTCAGCGCCACAACCGTTTTCAGATAGCCCTCAATGCAAAGGCTCTAGACGCAAATATTGGTGTGAGAGCTAATTCAATCAAGGAAACACTGCATGTGGGTGAAGGGCATATTGAAGAAGGATCAGCCGAGTGGTTCTTGTGGGAGAACAACTCCATTTGGCTCACTAACTTCACACACCATCAGGCTTCCAAGCAGCTCTCAAGGAAACTCAGTTTTCACACTCTATGCTTAGTGCCCTTTGAGTGCCTAGGACTGAAATGAACCTGGTAGAGCATCACACACAAACGAATGCTCCACATGCGGGTTTCACATGCCACCGACTCCACATTCACAGGCAACTTCAGCGCCACAGCCGTTTTCAGTTAGCCCTCAATGCAAAGGCTCTAGACGCAAATATTGGTGTGAGAGCTAATTCAATCAAGGAAACACTGCATGTTGGTGAAGGGCATATTGAAGAAGGATCAGCCGAGTGGTTCTCGTGGGAGAACAACTCCATTTGGCTCACTAACTTCACACACCATCAGGCTTCCAAGCAGCTCTCAAGGAAACTCAGTTTTCACACTCTATGCTTAGTGCCCTTTGAGTGCCTAGGACTGAAATGAACCTGGTAGAGCATCCCACACAAACGAATGCTCCACATGCGGGTTTCACATGCCACCAACTCCACATTCACAGGCAACTTCAGCGCCACAGCCGTTTTCAGTTAGCCCTCAATGCAAAGGCTCTAGACGCAAATATTGGTGTGAGAGCTAATTCAATCAAGGAAACACTGCATGTTGGTGAAGGGCATATTGAAGAAGGATCAGCCGAGTGGTTCTTGTGGGAGAGCAACTCCATTTGGCTCACTAAGTTCACACACCATCAGGCTTCCAAGCAGCTCTCAAGGAAACTCAGTTTTCACACTCTATGCTTAGTGCCCTTTGAGTGCCTAGGACTGAAATGAACCTCTTAGAGCATCCCACACAAACGAATGCTCCACATGCGGGTTTCACATGCCACCAACTCCACATTCACAGGCAACTTCAGCGCCACAGCCGTTTTCAGATAGCCCTCAATGCGAAGGCTCTAGACGCAAATATTGATGTGAGAGCTAATTCAATCAAGGAAACACTGCATGTTGGTGAAGGGCATATTGAAGAAGGATCAGCCGAGTGGTTCTTGTGGGAGAACAACTCCATTTGGCTCACTAACTTCACACACCATCAGGCTTCCAAGCAGCTCTCAAGGAAACTCAGTTTTCACACTCTATGCTTAGTGCCCTTTGAGTGCATTATCTAGCAATGAACCTGGTGTAGCATGCCACACAAACGAATGCTCCACATGCGGGTTTCACATGCCACCAACTCCACATTCACAGGCAACTTCAGCGCCACAGCCGTTTTCAGATAGCCCTCAATGCGAAGGCTCTAGACGCAAATATTGGTGTGAGAGCTAATTCAATCAAGGAAACACTGCATGTTGGTGAAGGGCATATTGAAGAAGGATCAGCCGAGTGGTTCTTGTGGGAGAACAACTCCATTTGGCTCACTAACTTCACACACCATCAGGCTTCCAAGCAGCTCTCAAGGAAACTCAGTTTTCACACTCTATGCTTAGTGCCCTTTGAGTGCATTATCTAGGAATGAACCTGGTAGAGCATCCCACACAAACGAATGCTCCACATGCGGGTTTCACGTGCCACCAACTCCACATTCACAGGCAACTTCAGCGCCACAGCCGTTTTCAGATAGCCCTCAATGCAAAGGCTCTAGACGGAAATATTGGTGTTGGGGGACAATTCAATCAAGGAAACACTGCATGTTGGTGAAGGGCATATTGAAGAAGGATCAGCCGAGTGGTTCTTGTGTGAGAACAACTCCATTTGGCTCACTAACTTCACACACCATCAGGCTTCCAAGCAGCTCTCAAGGAAACTCAGTTTTCACACTCAATTCTTAGTGCCCTTTGAGTGCATTATCTAGGAATGAACCTGGTAGAGCATCCCACACAAACGAATGCTCCACATGCGGGTTTCACATGCCACCAACTCCACATTCTCAGGCAACTTCAGCGCCACAGCCGTTTTCAGATAGCCCTCAATGCGAAGGCTCTAGACGCAAATATTGGTGTGAGAGCTAATTCAATCAAGGAAACACTGCATGTTGGTGAAGGGCATATTGAAGAAGGATCAGCCGAGTGGTTCTTGTGGGAGAACAACTCCATTTGGCTCACTAACTTCACACACCATCAGGCTTCCAAGCAGCTCTCAAGGAAACTCAGTTTTCACACTCTATGCTTAGTGCCCTTTGAGTACCTAGGACTGAAATGAAGCTTGGTGAGCATCCCACACAAACGAATGCTCCACATGCGGGTTTCACATGCCACCAACTCCACATTCACAGGCAACGTCAGCGCCACAGCCGTTTTCAGATAGCCCTCAATGCAAAGGCTCTAGACGCAAATATTGGTGTGAGAGCTAATTCAATCAAGGAAACACTGCATGTTGGTGAAGGGCATATTGAAGAAGGATCAGCCGAGTGGTTCTTGTGGGAGAGCAACTCCATTTGGCTCACTAACTTCACACACCATCAGGCTTCCAAGCAGCTCTCAAGGAAACTCAGTTTTCACACTCTATGCTTAGTGCCCTTTGAGTGCCTAGGACTGAAATGAACCTGGTAGAGCATCCCACACAAACGAATGCTCCACATGCGGGTTTCACATGCCACCAACTCCACATTCACAGGCAACTTCAGCGCCACAGCCGTTTTCAGATAGTCCTCAATGCAAAGGCTCTAGACGCAAATATTGGTGTGAGAGCTAATTCAATCAAGGAAACACTGCATGTTGGTGAAGGGCATATTGAAGAAGGATCAGCCGAGTGGTTCTTGTGGGAGAACAACTCCATTTGGCTCACTAACTTCACACACCATCAGGCTTCCAAGCAGCTCTCAAGGAAACTCAGTTTTCACACTCTATGCTTAGTGCCCTTTGAGTGCATTATCTAGGAATGAACCTGGTAGAACATGCCACACAAACGAATGCTCCACATGTGGGTTTCACATGCCACCAACTCCACATTGACAGGCAACTTCAGCGCCACAGCCGTTTTCAGATAGCCCTCAATGCAAAGGCTCTAGACGCAAATATTGGTGTGAGAGCTAATTCAATCAAGGAAACACTGCATGTTGGTGAAGGGCATATTGAAGAAGGATCAGCCGAGTGGTTCTTGTGGGAGAGCAACTCCATTTGGCTCACTAACTTCACACACCATCAGGCTTCCAAGCAGCTCTCAAGGAAACTCAGTTTTCACACTCTATGCTTAGTGCCCTTTGAGTGCCTAGGACTGAAATGAACCTGGTAGAGCATCCCACACAAACGAATGCTCCACATGTGGGTTTCACATGCCACCAACTTCACATTCACAGGCAACTTCAGCGCCACAGCCGTTTTCAAATAGCCCTCAATGCAAAGGCTCTAGACGCAAATATTGGTGTGAGAGCTAATTCAATCAAGGAAACACTGCATGTTGGTGAAGGGCATATTGAAGAAGGATCAGCCGAGTGGTTCTTGTGGGAGAACAACTCCATTTGGCTCACTAACTTCACACACCATCAGGCTTCCAAGCAGCTCTCAAGGAAACTCAGTTTTCACACTCTATGCTTACTGCCCTTTGAGTACCTAGGACTGAAAAAACCTGGTAGAGCATCCCACACAAACGAATGCTCCACATGCGGGTTTCACATGCCACCAACTCCACATTCACAGGCAACTTCAGCGCCACAACCGTTTTCAGATAGCCCTCAATGCAAAGGCTCTAGACACAAATATTGGTGTGAGAGCTAATTCAATCAAGGAAACACTGCATGTTGGTGAAGGGCATATTGAAGAAGGATCAGCGAGTGGTTCTTGTGGGAGAACAACTCCATTTGGCTCACTAACTTCACACACCATCAGGCTTCCAAGCAGCTCTCAAGGAAACTCAGTTTTCACACTCTATGCTTACTGCCCTTTGAGTGCCTAAGACGGAAATGAACCTGGTAGAGCATCCCACACAAACGAATGCTCCACATGCGGGTTTCACATGCCACCAACTCCACATTCACAGGCAACTTCAGCACCACAGCCGTTTTCAGATAGCCCTCAATGCAAAGGCTCTAGACGCAAATATTGGTGTGAGAGCTAATTCAATCAAGGAAACAATGCATGTTGGTGAAGGGCATATTGAAGAAGGATCAGCCCGAGTGGTTCTCGTGGGAGAACAACTCCATTTGGCTCACTAACTTCACACACCATCAGGCTTCCAAGCAGCTCTCAAGGAAACTCAGTTTTCCACCCTATGCTTAGTGCCCTTTGAGTGCATTATCTAGGAATGAACCTTGTAGAACATCCCACACAAACGAATGCTCCACATGCGGGTTTCACATGCCACCAACTCCACATTCACAGGCAACTTCAGCGCCACAGCCGTTTTCAGATAGCCCTCAATGCAAAGGCTCTAGACACAAATATTGGTGTGAGAGCTAATTCAATCAAAAAAACACTGCATGTTGGTGAAGGGCATATTGAAGAAGGATCAGCCGAGTAGTTCTTGTGGGAGAACAACTCCATTTGGCTCACTAACTTCACACACCATCAGGCTTCCAAGCAGCTCTCAAGGAAACTCAGTTTTCACACTCTATGCTTAGTGCCCTTTGAGTGCCTAGGACTGAAATGAACCTGGTAGAGCATCCCACACAAACGAATGCTCCACATGTGGGTTTCACATGCCACCAACTCCACATTCACAGGCAACTTCAGCGCCACAGCCATTTTCAGATAGCCCTCAATGCAAAGGCTCCAGACACAAATATTGGTGTGAGAGCTAATTCAATCAAGGAAACACTGCATGTTGGTGAAGGGCATATTGAAGAAGGATCAGCCGAGTGGTTCTTGTGGGAGAACAACTCCATTTGGCTCACTAACTTCACACACCATCAGGCTTCCAAGCAGCTCTCAAGGAAACTCAGTTTTCACACTCTATGCTTAGTGCCCTTTGAGTGCCTAAGACGGAAATGAACCTGGTAGAGCATCCCACACAAACGAATGCTCCACATGCGGGGTTTCACATGCCACCAACTCCACATTCACAGGCAACTTCAGCGCCACAGCTGTTTTCAGATAGCCCTCAATGCAAAGGCTCTAGACGCAAATATTGGTGTGAGAGCTAATTCAATCAAGGAAACACTGCATGTTGGTGAAGGGCATATTGAAGAAGTATCAGCCGAGTGGTTCCTGTGGGAGAACAACTCCATTTGGCTCACTAACTTCACACACCATCAGGCTTCCAAGCAGCTCTCAAGGAAACTCAGTTTTCATACTCTATGCTTACTGCCCTTTGAGTGCATTATCTAGGAATGAACCTGGTAGAGCATCCCACACAAACGAATGCTCCACATGCGGGTTTTCATGCCACCAACTCCACATTCACAGGCAACTTCAGCGCCACAGCCGTTTTCAGATAGCCCTCAATGCAAAGGCTCTAGACGCAAATATTGGTGTGAGAGCTAATTCAATCAAGGAAACACTGCATGTTGGTGAAGGGCATATTGAAGAAGGATCAGCCGAGTGGTTCTTGTGGGAGAACAACTCCATTTGGCTCACTAACTTCACACACCATCAGGCTTCCAAGCAGCTCTCAAGGAACCTCAGTTTTCACACTCTATGCTTAGTGCCCTTTGAGTGCATTATCTAGGAATGAACCTGGTAGAGCATCCCACACAAACGAATGCTCCACATGCGGGTTTCACATGCCACCAACTCCACATTCACAGGCAACTTCAGCACCACAGCCGTTTTCAGATAGCCCTCAATGCAAAGGCTCTAGACGCAAATATTGGTGTGAGAGCTAATTCAATCAAGGAAACACTGCATGTTGGTGAAGGGCATATTGAAGAAGGATCAGCCGAGTGGTTCTTGTGGGAGAACAACTCCATTTGGCTCACTAACTTCACACACCATCAGGCTTCCAAGCAGCTCTCAAGGAAACTCAGTTTTCACACTCTATGCTTACTGCCCTTTGAGTGCCTAAGACGGAAATGAACCTGGTAGAGCATCCCACACAAACGAATGCTCCACATGCGGGTTTCACATGCCACCAACTCCACATTCACAGGCAACTTCAGCGCCACAACCGTTTTCAGATAGCCCTCAATGCAAAGGCTCTAGACGCAAATATTGGTGTGAGAGCTAATTCAATCAAGGAAACACTGCATGTGGGTGAAGGGCATATTGAAGAAGGATCAGCCGAGTGGTTCTTGTGGGAGAACAACTCCATTTGGCTCACTAACTTCACACACCATCAGGCTTCCAAGCAGCTCTCAAGGAAACTCAGTTTTCACACTCTATGCTTAGTGCCCTTTGAGTGCCTAAGACGGAAATGAACCTGGTAGAGCATCCCACACAAACGAATGCTCCACATGCGGGTTTCACATGC
>NW_026699870.1:0-19926 GCF_030435755.1 Ochotona princeps | reverse complement strand
AGCTGCTTGAAAGCCTAATGGTGTGTGAAGTTAGTGAGCCAAATGTAGTTGTTCTCCCACAAGAACCACTCGGCTGATCCTTCTTCAATATGCCCTTCACCAACATGCAGTGTTTCCTTGATTGAATTAGCTCTCACACCAATATTTGCGTCTAGAGCCTTTGCATTGAGGGCTATCTGAAAACGACTGTGGTGCTGAAGTTGCCTGTGAATGTGGAGTTGGTGGCATGTGAAACCCGCATGTGGAGCATTCGTTTGTGTGGGTTGCTCCACCAGGTTCATTCCTAGATAATGCACTCAATGGGCACTAAGCATAGAGTGTAAAAACTGAGTTTCCTTGAGAGCTGCTTGGAAGCCTGATGGTTGTGTGAAGTTAGTGAGCCAAATGCAGTTGTTCTCCCACAAGAACCACTCGGCTGATCCTTCTTCAATATGCCCTTCACCAACATGCAGTGTTTCCTTGATTGAATTAGCTCTCACACCAATATTTGCATCTAGAGCCTTTGCATTGACGGCTATCTGAAACGGCTGTGGCGCTGAAGTTGCCTGTGAATGTGGAGTTGGTGGCATGTAAAACCCGCATGTGGAGCATTCGTTTGTGTGGGATGCTCCACCAGGTTCATTCCTAGTTAATGCACTCAAAGGGCACTAAGCATAGAGTGAAAACTGAGTTTCCTTGAGAGCTGCTTGGAAGCCTGATGGTGTGGGAAGTTAGTGAGCCAAATGGAGTTGTTCTCCCACAAGAACCACTCGGCTGATCCCTCTTCAATATGCCCTTCACCAACATGCAGTGTTTCCTTGATTGAATTAGCTCTCACACCAATATTTGCGTCTAGAGCCTTTGCATTGAGGGCTATCTGAAAACGGCTGTGGCGCTGAAGTTGCCTGTGAATGTGGAGTTGCTGGCATGTAAAACCCGCATGTGGAGCATTCGTTTGTGTGGGATGCTAAACCAGGTTCATTCCTAGATAATGCATTCAAAGGGCACTAAGCATAGAGTGAAAACTGAGTTTCCTCGAGAGCTGCTTGGAAGCCTGATGGTGTGTGAAGTTAGTGAGCCAAATGGAGTTGTTCTCCCACAAGAACCACTCGGCTGATCCTTCTTCAATATGCCCTTCACCAACATGCACTGTTTCCTTGATTGAATTAGCTCTCACACCAATATTTGCGTCTAGAGCCTTTGCATTGAGGGCTATCTGAAAACATCTGTGGCGCTGCAGTTGCCTGAGAATGTGGAGTTGGTGGCATGTGAAACCCGCATGTGGAGCATTCGTTTGTGTGGGATGCTCTACCAGGTTCATTCCTAGATAATGCACTCAAAGGGCACTAAGCATAGAGTGTGAAAACTGAGTTTCCTTGAGAGCTGCTTGGAAGCCTGATGGTGTGTGAAGTTAGTGAGCCAAATGGAGTTGTTCTCCCACAAGAACCACTCGGCTGATCCTTCTTCAATATGCCCTTCACCAACATGCAGTGTTTCCTTGATTGAATTAGCTCCCACACCAATATTTGCGTCTAGAGCCTTTGCATTGAGGGCTATCTGAAAACGACTGTGGTGCTGAAGTTGCCTGTGAATGTGGAGTTGGTGGCATGTGAAACCCGCATGTGGAGCATTCGTTTGTGTGGGATGCTCCACCAGGTTCATTCCTAGATAATGCACTCAAAGTGCACTAAGCATAGAGTGTGAAAACTGAGTTTCCTTGAGAGCTGCTTGGAAGCCTGATGGTGTGTGAAGTTAGTGAGCCAAATGCAGTTGTTCTCCCACAAGAACCACTCGGCTGATCCTTCTTCAATATGCCCTTCACCAACATGCAGTGTTTCCTTGATTGAATTAGCTCCACACCATATTTGCATCTAGAGCCTTTGCATTGAGGGCTATCTGAAACGGCTGTGGCGCTGAAGTTGCCTGTGAATGTGGAGTTGATGGCATGTAAACCCCGCATGTGGAGCATTCGTTTGTGTGGGATGCTCCACCAGGTTCATTCCTAGTTAATGCACTCAAAGTGCACTAAGCATAGAGTGTGAAAACTGAGTTTCCTTGAGAGCTGCTTGGAAGCCTGATGGTGTGTGAAGTTAGCGAGCCAAATGCAGTTGTTCTCCCACAAGAACCACTCGGCTGATCCTTCTTCAATATGCCCTTCACCAACATGCACTGTTTCCTTGATTGAATTAGCTCTCACACCAATATTTGCGTCTAGAGCCTTTGCATTGAGGGCTATCTGAAAACGGCTGTGGCGCTGAAGTTGCCTGTGAATGTGGAAGTTGGTGGCATGTGAAACCCGCATGTGAGCATTCGTTTGTGTGGGATGCACACCAGCTTCATTTCAGTCCTAGGTACTCAAAGGCCTTAAGCATAGAGTGTGAAAACTGAGTTTTTTTGAGAGCTGCTTGGAAGCCTGATGTTGTGTGAAGTTAGTCAGCCAAATGGAGTTGTTCTCCCACAAGAACCACTCGGCTGATCCTTCTTCAATATGCCCTTCACCAACATGTAGTGTTTCCTAGATTGAATTAGCTCTCACACCAATATTTGTGTCTAGAGCCTTTGCATTGAGGGCTATCTGAAAACGGCTGTGGCGCTGAAGTTGCCTGAGAATGTGGAGTTGGTGGCATGTGAAACCCGCATGTGGAGCATTCGTTTGTGTGGGGCTGCTCACCAAGCTTCATTTCAGTCCTAGGCACTCAAAGGGCACTAAGCATAGAGTGTGAAAACTGAGTTTCCTTGAGAGCTGCTTGAAAGCCTAATGGTGTGCGAAGTTAGTGAGCCAAATGTAGTTGTTCTCCCACAAGAACCACTCGGCTGATCCTTCTTCAATATGCCCTTCACCAACATGCAGTGTTTCCTTGATTGAATTAGCTCTCACACCAATATTTGCGTCTAGAGCCTTTGCATTGACGGCTATCTGAAAACGGCTGTGGCGCTGAAGTTGCCTGTGAATGTGGAGTTGGTGGCATGTAAAACCCGCATGTGGAGCATCGTTTGTGTGGGATGCTCCACCAGGTTCATTCCTAGTTAATGCACTCAAAGGGCACTAAGCATAGAGTGAAAACTGAGTTTCCTTGAGAGCTGCTTGGAAGCCTGATGGTGTGGGAAGTTAGTGAGCCAAATGGAGTTGTTCTCCCACAAGAACCACTCGGCTGATCCTTCTTCAATATGCCCTTCACCAACATGCAGTGTTTCCTTGATTGAATTAGCTCTCACACCAATATTTGCGTCTAGAGCCTTTGCATTGAGGGCTATCTGAAAACGGCTGTGGCGCTGAAGTTGCCTGTGAATGTGGAGTTGCTGGCATGTAAAACCCGCATGTGGAGCATTCGTTTGTGTGGGATGCTAAACCAGGTTCATTCCTAGATAATGCATTCAAAGGGCACTAAGCATAGAGTGAAAACTGAGTTTCCTCGAGAGCTGCTTGGGAAGCCTGATGGTGTGTGAAGTTAGTGAGCCAAATGGAGTTGTTCTCCCCACAAGAACCACCTCGGCTGATCCTTCTTCAATATGCCCTTCACCAACATGCACTGTTTCCTTATTTGAATTAGCTCTCACACCAATATTTGCGTCTAGAGCCTTGCATTGAGGGCTATCTGAAAACATCTGTGGCGCTGCAGTTGCCTGAGAATGTGGAGTTGGTGGCATGTGAAACCCGCATGTGGAGCATTCGTTTGTGTGGGATGCTCCACCAGGTTCATTCCTAGATAATGCACTCAAAGGGCACTAAGCATAGAGTGTGAAAACTGAGTTTCCTTGAGAGCTGCTTGGAAGCCTGATGGTGTGTGAAGTTAGTGAGCCAAATGGAGTTGTTCTCCCACAAGAACCACTCGGCTGATCCTTCTTCAATATGCCCTTCACCAACATGCAGTGTTTCCTTGATTGAATTAGCTCTCAACTATATTTGCGTCTAGAGCCTTTGCTTTGAGGGCTATCTGAAAACGGCTGTGGCGCTGAAGTTGCCTGTGAATGTGGAGTTGGTGGCATGTGAAACCCGCAATGTGGAGCATTCGTTTGTGTGGGATGCTCCACCTGGTTCATTCCTAGATAATGCACTCAAAGGGCACTAAGCATAGAGTGTAAAAACTGAGTTTCCTTGAGAGCTGCTTGGAAGCCTGATGGTGTGTGAAGTTAGTGAGCCAAATGGAGTTGTTGTCCCACAAGAACCACTCGGCTGATCCTTCTTCAATATGCCCTTCACCAACATGCTGTGTTTCCTTGATTGAATTAGCTCTCACACCAATATTTGCGTCTAGAGCCTTTGCATTGAGGGCTATCTGAAAACGGCTGTGACCCTGAAGTTGCCTGAGAATGTGGAGTTGGTGGCATGTGAAACCCGCATGTGGAGCATTCGTTTGTGTGGGATGCTCTACCAGGTTCATTCCTAGATAATGCACTAAAAGGGCACTAAGCATAGAGTGTGAAAACTGAGTTTTTTTGAGAGCTGCTTGGAAGCCTGATGTTGTGTGAAGTTAGTCAGCCAAATGGAGTTGTTCTCCCACAAGAACCACTCGGATGATCCTTCTTCAATATGCCCTTCACCAACATGCAATGTTTCCTTGATTGAATTAGCTCTCACACCAATATTTGCGTCTAGAGCCTTTGCATTGAGGGCTATCTGAAAACGGTTGTGGCGCTGAAGTTGCCTGTGAATGTGGAGTTGGTGGCATGTGAAACCCGCATGTGGAGCTTTCGTTTGTGTGGGATGCTCACAAAGCTTCATTTCAGTCCTAGCCACTGAAAGGGCACTAAGCATAGAGTGTGAAAACTGCGTTTACTTGAGAGCATCTTGGAAGCCTGAGGGTGGGTGAAGTTAGTGAGCCAAATGGAGTTGTTCTCCCACAAGAACCACTCGGCTGATCCTTCTTCAATATGCCCTTCATCAACATGCAATGTTTCCTTGATTGAATTAGCTCTCACACCAATATTTGCGTCTAGAGCCTTTGCATTGAGGGCTATCTGAAAACGGCTGTGGCGCTGAAGTTGCCTGTGAATGTGGAGTTGGTGGCATGTGAAACCCGCATGTGGAGCATTCGTTTGTGTGGGATGCTCCACCAGGTTCATTCCTAGATAATGCACTCAAATGGCACTAAGCATAGAGTGTGAAAACTGAGTTTCCTTGAGAGCTGCTTGGAAGCCTGATGGTGTGTGAAGTGAGTGAGCCGAATGGAGTTGTTCTCCCACAAGAACCACTCGGCTGATCCTTCTTCAATATACCTTTCACCAACATGCAGTGTTTCCTTGAATGAATTAGGCTCTCACACATATATTTGCGTCTAGAGCCTTTGCATTGAGGGCTATTTGAAACGGCTGTGGCGCTGCAGTTGCCTGTGAATGTGGAGTTGGTGGTATGTGAAACCCGCATGTGGAGCATTCATTCGTTTGTGTGGGATGCTCACCAAGCTTCATTTCAGTCCTAGGCACTCAAAGGGCACTAAGCATAGAGTGTGAAAACTGAGTTTCCTTGAGAGCTGCTTGGAAGCCTGATGGTGTGTGAAGTTAGTGAGCCAAATGGAGTTGTTCTCCCACAAGAACCACTCGGCTGATCCTTCTTCAATATGCCCTTCACCAACATGCTGTGTTTCCTTGATTGAATTAGCTATCACAAACAATATTTGCATCTAGAGCCTTTGCATTGAGGGCTATCTGAAAATGGCTGTGGCGCTGAAGTTGCCTGAGAATGTGGAGTTGGTGGCATGTGAAACCCGCATGTGGAGCATTTGTTTCTGTGGGATGCTCACCAAGCTTCATTTCAGTCCTAGGCACTCAAAGGTCACTAAGCATAGAGTGTGAAACCTGAGTTTCCTTGAGAGCTGCTTGAAGCCTGATGGTGTGTGAAGTTAGTGAGCCAAATGGAGTTGTTCTCCCACAAGAACCACTCGGCTGATCCTTCTTCAATATGCCCTTCACCAACATGCAGTGTTTCCTTGATTGAATTAGCTCTCACACCAATATTTGCGTCAAGAACCTTTGCATTGAGGGCTATCTGAAAACGGCTGTGGCGCTGAAGGTACCTGTGAATGTGGAGTTGGTGGCATGTGAAACCCGCATGTGGAGCATTCGTTTGTGTGGGATGCTCTACCAGGTTCATTCGTAGATAATTGCACTCAAAGGGCACTAAGCATAGAGTGTGAAAACTGTGTTTCCTTGAGAGCTGCTTGGAAGCCTGATGGTGTGTGAAGTTAGTGAGCCAATGGAGTTGTTGTCCCACAAGAACCACTCGGCTGGTCCTTCTTCAATATGCCCTTCACCAACATGCAGTGTTTCCTGATTGAATTAGCTCTCACACCAATATTTGGCGTCTAGAGCCTTTGCATTGAGGGCTATCTGAAAATGGCTGTGGCGCTGAAGTTGCCTGTGAATGTGGAGTTGGTGGCATGTGAAACCCGCATGTGGAGCATTCGTTTGTGTGGGATGCACAACAGGGTTCATTTCAGTCAGAGGCACTCAAAGGGCACTAAGCATAGAGTGTGAAAACTGAGTTTCCTTGAGAGCTGCTTGGAAGCCTGATGGTGTGTGAAGTTAGTGAGCCAAATGGAGTTGTTCTCCCACAAGAACCACTCGGCTGATCCTTCTTCAATATGCCTTCACCAACATGCAATGGTTTCCTTGATTGAATTAGCTCTCACACCAATATTTGCGTGTAGAGCCTTTGCATTGAGGGCTATCTGAAAATGGCTGTGGCGCTGAAGTTGCCTGTGAATGTGGAGTTGGTGGCATGTGAAACCCGCATGTGGAGCATTCGTTTGTGTGGGATGCTCTACCAGGTTCATTCCTAGAAAATGCACTCAAAGGGCACTAAGCATAGAGTGTGAAAACTGAGTTTCCTTGAGAGCTGCTTGGAAGCCTGATGGTGTGTGAAGTTAGTGAGCCAAATGCAGTTGTTCTCCTACAATAAACACTCAGCTGATCCATCTTCAATATGCCCTTCACCAACATGCAGTGTTTCCTTGATTGAAGTTAGCTCTCACACCAATATTTGCGTCTGAGCCTTTGCATTGAGGGCTATCTGAAAATGGCTGTGACGCTAAAGTTGCCTGTGAATGTGGAGTTGGTGGCATGTGAAACCCGCATGTGGAGCATTCGTTTGTGTGGGATGCTCCACCAGGTTCATTCCTAGATAATGCACTCAAAGGGCACTAAGCATAGAGTGTGAAAACTGAGTTTCCTTGAGAGCTGCTTGGAAGCCTCATGGTTTGTGAAGTTAGTGAGCCAAATGGAGTTGTTCTCCCACAAGAACCACTCGGCTGATCCTTCTTCAATATGCCCTTCACCAACATGCAGTGTTTCCTTGATTGAATTAGCTTTCACACCAATATTTGCGTCTAGAGCCTTTGCATTGAGGGCTATCTGAAAACGGCTGTGGCGCTGAAGTTGCCTGTGAATGTGGAGTTGCTGGCATGTAAAACCCGCATGTGGAGCATTCGTTTGTGTGGGCTGCTCACCAAGATTCATTTCAGTCCTAGGCACTGAAAGGGCACTAAGCATAGAGTGTGAAAACTGAGTTTCCTTGAGAGCTGCTTGAAAGCCTAATGGTGTGTGAAGTTAGTGAGCCAAATGGAGTTGTTCTCCCACAAGAACCACTCGGCTGATCCTTCTTCAATATGCCCTTCACCAACATGCAGTGTTTCCTTGATTGAATTAGCTCTCACACCAATATTTGCGTCTAGAGCCTTTGCATTGAGGGCTATGTGAGAACGACTGTGGTGCTGAAGTTGCCTGTGAATGTGGAGTTGGTGGCATGTGAAACCCGCATGTGGAGCATTCATTTGTGTGGGATGCTCCACCAGGTTCATTCCTAGATAATGCACTCAAAGGGCACTAAGCATAGAGTGTGAAAACTGAGTTTCCTTGAGAGCTGCTTGGAAGCCTGATGGTGTGTGAAGTTAGTGAGCCAAATGCAGTTGTTCTCCCACAAGAACCACTCGGCTGATCCTTCTTCAATATGCCCTTCACCAACATGCAGTGTTTCCTTGATTGAATTAGCTCTCACACCAATATTTGCGTCTATAGCCTTTGCATTGAGGGCTATCAGAAAACATCTGTGGCGCTGCAGTTGCCTGAGAATGTGGAGTTGGTGGCATGTGAAACCCGCATGTGGAGCATAGGTTTGTGTGGGATGCTCTACCAGGTTCATTCCTAGATAATGCACTCAAAGGGCACTAAGCATAGAGTGTGAAAACTGAGTTTCCTTGAGAGCTGCTTGGAAGCCTGATGGTGTGTGAAGTTAGTGAGCCAAATGGAGTTGTTCTCCCACAAGAACCACTCGGCTGATCCTTCTTCAATATGCCCTTCACCAACATGCAGTGTTTCCTTGATTGAATTATCTCTCACACCAATATTTGCATCTAGAGCCTTTGCATTGAGGGCTATCAGAAAACGGCTGTGGCGCTGCAGTTGCGTGAGAATGTGGAGTTGGTGGCATGTGAAACCCGCATGTGGAGCATTCGTTTGTGTGGGGTGTTTCACCAGGTTCATTCCTAGATAATGCACTAAAAGGGCACTAAGCATAGAGTGTGAAAACTGAGTTTCCTTGAGAGCTGCTTGGAAGCCTGATGGTGTGTGAAGTTAGTGAGCCAAATGGAGTTGTTCTCCCACAAGAACCAATAGGCTGATCCTTCTTCAATATGCCCTTCACCAACATGCAATGTTTCCTTGATTGAATTAGCTCTCACACCAATATTTGCGTCTAGAGCCTTTGCATTGAGGGCTATCTGAAAACGGCTGTGGCGCTGAAGTTGCCTGTGAATGTGGAGTTGATGGCATGTAAAACCCGCATGTGGAGCATTCGTTTGTGTGGGCTGCTCACCAAGCTTCATTTCAGTCCTAGGTACTCAAAGTCTCTAAGCATAGAGTGTGAAAACTGAGTTTTTTTGAGAGCTGCTTGGAAGCCTGATGTTGTGTGAAGTTAGTGAGCCAAATGGAGTTGTTCTCCCAAAAGAACCACTCTCCTGATCCTTCTTCAATATGCCCTTCACCAACATGTAGTGTTTCCTAGATTGAATTAGCTCTCACACCAATATTTGCGTCTGGAGCCTTTGCATTGAGGGCTATCTGAAAACGGCTGTGGCGCTGAAGTTGCCTGTGAATGTGGAGTTGGTGGCATGTGAAACCAGCATGTGGAGCATTCGTTTGTGTGGGCTGCTCACCAAGCTTCATTTCAGTCCTAGGCACTCAAAGGGCACTAAGCATAGAGTGTGAAAACTGAGTTTCCTTGAGAGCTGCTTGAAAGCCTAATGGTGTGTGAAGTTAGTGAGCCAAATGGAGTTGTTCTCCCACAAGAACCACTCGGCTGATCCTTCTTCAATATGCCCTTCACCAACATGCAGTGTTTCCTTGATTGAATTAGCTCTCACACCAATATTTGCATCTAGAGCCTTTGCATTGAGGGCTATCTGAAAACGGCTGTGGCGCTGAAGTTGCCTGTGAATGTGGAGTTGGTTGCATGTAAAACCCGCATGTGGAGCATTCGTTTGTGTGGGATGCTCCACCAGGTTCATTCCTAGTTGATGCACTCAAAGGACACTAAGCATAGAGTGAAAACTGAGTTTCCTTGAGAGCTGCTTGGAAGCCTGATGGTGTGTGAAGTTAGTGAGCCAAATGCAGTTGTTCTCCCACAAGAACCACTCTCCTGATCCTTCTTCAATATGCCCTTCACCAACATGCAGTGTTTCCTTGATTGAATTAGCTCTCACACCAATATTTGCGTCTAGAGCCTTTGCATTGAGGGCTATGTGAGAACGACTGTGGTGCTGAAGTTGCCTGTGAATGTGGAGTTGGTGGCATGTGAAACCCGCATGTGGAGCATTCATTTGTGTGGGATGCTCCACCAGGTTCATTCCTAGATAATGCACTCAAAGGGCACTAAGCATAGAGTGTGAAAACTGAGTTTCCTTGAGAGCTGCTTGGAAGCCTGATGGTGTGTGAAGTTAGTGAGCCAAATGCAGTTGTTCTCCCACAAGAACCACTCGGCTGATCCTTCTTCAATATGCCCTTCACCAACATGCAGTGTTTCCTTGATTGAATTAGCTCTCACACCAATATTTGCGTCTAGAGCCTTTGCATTGAGGGCTATCAGAAAACGGCTGTGGCGCTGCAGTTGCCTGAGAATGTGGAGTTGGTGGCATGTGAAACCCGCATGTGGAGCATAGGTTTGTGTGGGATGCTCTACCAGGTTCATTCCTAGATAATGCACTCAAAGGGCACTAAGCATAGAGTGAAAACTGAGTTTCCTTGAGAGCTGCTTGGAAGCCTCATGGTGTGTGAAGTTAGTGAGCCAAATGGAGTTGTTCTCCCACAAGAACCACTCGGCTGATCCTTCTTCAATATGCCCTTCACCAACATGCAGTGTTTCCTTGAATGAATTAGCTTTCACACCAATATTTGCGTCTAGAGCCTTTGCATTGAGGGCTATCTGAAAACGGCTGTGGCGCTGAAGTTGCCTGTGAATGTGGAGTTGCTGGCATGTAAAACCCGCATGTGGAGCATTCGTTTGTGTGGGCTGCTCACCAAGATTCATTTCAGTCCTAGGCACTGAAAGGGCACTAAGCATAGAGTGTGAAAACTGAGTTTCCTTGAGAGCTGCTTGAAAGCCTAATGGTGTGTGAAGTTAGTGAGCCAAATGGAGTTGTTCTCCCACAAGAACCACTCGGCTGATCCTTCTTCAATATGCCCTTCACCAACATGCAGTGTTTCCTTGATTGAATTAGCTCTCACACCAATATTTGCGTCTAGAGCCTTTGCATTGAGGGCTATGTGAGAACGACTGTGGTGCTGAAGTTGCCTGTGAATGTGGAGTTGGTGGCATGTGAAACCCGCATGTGGAGCATTCATTTGTGTGGGATGCTCCACCAGGTTCATTCCTAGATAATGCACTCAAAGGGCACTAAGCATAGAGTGTGAAAACTGAGTTTCCTTGAGAGCTGCTTGGAAGCCTGATGGTGTGTGAAGTTAGTGAGCCAAATGCAGTTGTTCTCCCACAAGAACCACTCGGCTGATCCTTCTTCAATATGCCCTTCACCAACATGCAGTGTTTCCTTGATTGAATTAGCTCTCACACCAATATTTGCGTCTATAGCCTTTGCATTGAGGGCTATCAGAAAACATCTGTGGCGCTGCAGTTGCCTGAGAATGTGGAGTTGGTGGCATGTGAAACCCGCATGTGGAGCATAGGTGTGTGTGGGATGCTCTACCAGGTTCATTCCTAGATAATGCACTCAAAGGGCACTAAGCATAGAGTGTGAAAACTGAGTTTCCTTGAGAGCTGCTTGGAAGCCTGATGGTGTGTGAAGTTAGTGAGCCAAATGGAGTTGTTCTCCCACAAGAACCACTCGGCTGATCCTTCTTCAATATGCCCTTCACCAACATGCAGTGTTTCCTTGATTGAATTATCTCTCACACCAATATTTGCATCTAGAGCCTTTGCATTGAGGGCTATCAGAAAACGGCTGTGGCGCTGCAGTTGCGTGAGAATGTGGAGTTGGTGGCATGTGAAACCCGCATGTGGAGCATTCGTTTGTGTGGGGTGTTTCACCAGGTTCATTCCTAGATAATGCACTCAAAGGGCACTAAGCATAGAGTGTGAAAACTGAGTTTCCTTGAGAGCTGCTTGGAAGCCTGATGGTGTGTGAAGTTAGTGAGCCAAATGGAGTTGTTCTCCCACAAGAACCAATAGGCTGATCCTTCTTCAATATGCCCTTCACCAACATGCAATGTTTCCTTGATTGAATTAGCTCTCACACCAATATTTGCGTCTAGAGCCTTTGCATTGAGGGCTATCTGAAAACGGCTGTGGCGCTGAAGTTGCCTGTGAATGTGGAGTTGATGGCATGTAAAACCCGCATGTGGAGCATTCGTTTGTGTGGGCTGCTCACCAAGCTTCATTTCAGTCCTAGGTACTCAAAGTCTCTAAGCATAGAGTGTGAAAACTGAGTTTTTTTGAGAGCTGCTTGGAAGCCTGATGTTGTGTGAAGTTAGTGAGCCAAATGGAGTTGTTCTCCCACAAGAACCACTCTCCTGATCCTTCTTCAATATGCCCTTCACCAACATGTAGTGTTTCCTAGATTGAATTAGCTCTCACACCAATATTTGCGTCTAGAGCCTTTGCATTGAGGGCTATCTGAAAACGGCTGTGGCGCTGAAGTTGCCTGTGAATGTGGAGTTGGTGGCATGTGAAACCAACATGTGGAGCATTCGTTTGTGTGGGCTGCTCACCAAGCTTCATTTCAGTCCTAGGCACTCAAAGGGCACTAAGCATAGAGTGTGAAAACTGAGTTTCCTTGAGAGCTGCTTGAAAGCCTAATGGTGTGTGAAGTTAGTGAGCCAAATGGAGTTGTTCTCCCACAAGAACCACTCGGCTGATCCTTCTTCAATATGCCCTTCACCAACATGCAGTGTTTCCTTGATTGAATTAGCTCTCACACCAATATTTGCGTCTAGAGCCTTTGCATTGAGGGCTATCAGAAAACATCTGTGACGCTGCAGTTGCCTGAGAATGTGGAGTTGGTGGCAAGTGAAACCCGCATGTGGAGCATTCGTTTGTGTGGGATGCTCTACCAGGTTCATTCCTAGATAATGCACTCAAAGGGCACTAAGCATAGAGTGTGAAAACTGAGTTTCCTTGAGAGCTGCCTGGAAGCCTGATGGTGTGTGAAGTTAGTGAGCCAAATGGAGTTGTTCTCCCACAAGAACTACTCGGCTGATCCTTCTTCAATATGCCCTTCACCAACATGCAGTGTTTCCTTGATTGAATTAGCTCTCACACCAATATTTGCGTCTAGAGCCTTTGCATTGAGGGCTATCTGAAAACGGCTGTGGCGCTGAAGTTGCCTGTGAATGTGGAGTTGGTGGCATGTGAAACCCGCATGTGGAGCATTCGTTTGTGTGGGCTGCTCACCAAGCTTCATTTCAGTCCTAGGCATTCAAAGGGCACTAAGCATAGAGTGTGAAAACTGAGTTTCCTTGAGAGCTGCTTGAAAGCCTAATGGTGTGTGAAGTTAGTGAGCCAAATGGAGTTGTTCTCCCACAAGAACCACTCAGCTGATCCTTCTTCAATATGCCCTTCATTAACATGCAGTGTTTTCTTGATTGAATTAGCTCTCACACCAATATTTGCGTCTAGAGCCTTTGCATTGAGGGCTATCTGAAAACGACTGTGGTGCTGAAGTTGCCTGAGAATGTGGAGTTGGTGGCATGTGAAACCCGCATGTGGAGCATTCGTTTGTGTGGGATGCACACCAGCTTCATTTCAGCCCTAGGCACTCAAAGGGCACTAAGCATAGAGTGTGAAAACTGAGTTTCCCTGAGAGCTGCTTGGAAGCCTGATGGTGTGTGAAGTTAGTGAGCCAAATGGAGTTGTTCTCCCACAAGAACCACTCGGCTGATCCTTCTTCAATATGCCCTTCACCAACATGCAGTGTTTCCTTGATTGAATTATCTCTCACACCAATATTTGCATCTAGAGCCTTTGCATTGAGGGCTATCAGAAAACGGCTGTGGCGCTGCAGTTGCGTGAGAATGTGGAGTTGGTGGCATGTGAAACCTGCATGTGGAGCATTCGTTTGTGTGGGGTGTTTCACCAGGTTCATTCCTAGATAATGCACTCAAAGGGCACTAAGCATAGAGTGTGAAAACTGAGTTTCCTTGAGAGCTGCTTGGAAGCCTGATGGTGTGTGAAGTTAGTGAGCCAAATGGAGTTGTTCTCCCACAAGAACCACTCGGCTGATCCTTCTTCAATATGCCCTTCACCAACATGCAGTGTTTCCTTGATTGAATTAGCTCTCACACCAATATTTGCGTCTAGAGCCTTTGCATTGAGGGCTATCTGAAAACGGCTGTGGCGCTGAAGTTGCCTGTGAATGTGGAGTTGATGGCATGTAAAACCCGCATGTGGAGCATTCGTTTGTGTGGGCTGCTCACCAAGCTTCATTTCAGTCCTAGGTACTCAAAGTCCCTAAGCATAGAGTGTGAAAACTGAGTTTTTTTGAGAGCTGCTTGGAAGCCTGATGTTGTGTGAAGTTAGTGAGCCAAATGGAGTTGTTCTCCCACAAGAACCACTCGGCTGATCCTTCTTCAATATGCCCTTCACCAACATGTAGTGTTTCCTAGATTGAATTAGCTCTCACACCAATATTTGCGTCTAGAGCCTTTGCATTGAGGGCTATCTGAAAACGGCTGTGGCGCTGAAGTTGCCTGTGAATGTGGAGTTGGTGGCATGTGAAACCCGCATGTGGAGCATTCGTTTGTGTGGGCTGCTCACCAAGCTTCATTTCAGTCCTAGGCACTCAAAGGGCACTAAGCATAGAGTGTGAAAACTGAATTTCCTTGAGAGCTGCTTGAAAGCCTAATGGTGTGTGAAGTTAGTGAGCCAAATGGAGTTGTTCTCCCACAAGAACCACTCGGCTGATCCTTCTTCAATATGCCCTTCACCAACATGCAGTGTTTCCTTGATTGAATTAGCTCTCACACCAATATTTGCGTCTAGAGCCTTTGCATTGAGGGCTATCTGAAAACGGCTGTGGCGCTGAAGTTGCCTGTGAATGTGGAGTTGGTGGCATGTGAAACCCGCATGTGGAGCATTCGTTTGTGTGGGCTGCTCACCAAGCTTCATTTCAGTCCTAGGCATTCAAAGGGCACTAAGCATAGAGTGTGAAAACTGAGTTTCCTTGAGAGCTGCTTGAAAGCCTAATGGTGTGTGAAGTTAGTGAGCCAAATGGAGTTGTTCTCCCACAAGAACCACTCAGCTGATCCTTCTTCAATATGCCCTTCACCAACATGCAGTGTTTTCTTGATTGAATTAGCTCTCACACCAATATTTGCGTCTAGAGCCTTTGCATTGAGGGCTATCTGAAAACGACTGTGGTGCTGAAGTTGCCTGTGAATGTGGAGTTGCTGGCATGTAAAACCCGCATGTGGAGCATTCGTTTTTGTGGGATGCTCCACCAGGTTCATTCCTAGATAATGCATTCAAAGGGCACTAAGCATAGAGTGAAAACTGAGTTTCCTTGAGAGCTGCTTGGAAGCCTGATGGTATGTGAAGTTAGCGAGCCAAATGGAGTTGTTCTCCCACAAGAACCACTCGGCTGATCCTTCTTCAATATGCCCTTCACCAACATGCAGTGTTTCCTTGATTGAATTAGCTCTCACACCAATATTTGCGTCTAGAGCCTTTGCATTGAGGGCTATCAAAAAACATCTGTGGCGCTGCAGTTGCCTGAGAATGTGGAGTTGGTGGCATGTGAAACCCGCATGTGGAGCATTCGTTTGTGTGGGATGCTCTACCAGGTTCATTCCTAGATAATGCACTCAAAGTGAACTAAGCATAGAGTGTGAAAACTGAGTTTCCTTGAGAGCTGCTTGGAAGCGTGATGGTGTGTGAAGTTAGTGAGCCAAATGGAGTTGTTCTCCCACAAGAACCACTCGGCTGATCCTTCTTCAATATGCCCTTCACCAACATGCAGTGTTTCCTTGATTGAATTAGCTCCCACACCAATATTTGCGTCTAGAGCCTTTGCATTGAGGGCTATCTGAAAACGACTGTGGTGCTGAAGTTGCCTGTGAATGTGGAGTTGGTGGCATGTGAAACCCGCATGTGGAGCATTCGTTTGTGTGGGATGCTCCACCAGGTTCATTCCTAGATAATGCACTCAAAGTGCACTAAGCATAGAGTGTGAAAACTGAGTTTCCTTGAGAGCTGCTTGGAAGCCTGATGGTGTGTGAAGTTAGTGAGCCAAATGCAGTTGTTCTCCCACAAGAACCACTCGGCTGATCCTTCTTCAATATGCCCTTAACCAACATGCAGTGTTTCCTTGATTGAATTAGCTCTCACACCAATATTTGCATCTAGAGCCTTTGCATTGAGGGCTATCTGAAAACGGCTGTGGCGCTGAAGTTGCCTGTGAATGTGGAGTTGATGGCATGTAAAACCCGCATGTGGAGCATTCGTTTGTGTGGGATGCTCCACCAGGTTCATTCCTAGTTAATGCACTCAAAGTGCACTAAGCATAGAGTGTGAAAACTGAGTTTCCTTGAGAGCTGCTTGGAAGCCTGATGGTGTGTGAAGTTAGCGAGCCAAATGCAGTTGTTCTCCCACAAGAACCACTCGGCTGATCCTTCTTCAATATGCCCTTCACCAACATGCAGTGTTTCCTTGATTGAATTAGCTCTCACACCAATATTTGCGTCTAGAGCCTTTGCATTGAGGGCTATCTGAAAACGGCTGTGGCGCTGAAGTTGCCTGTGAATGTGGAGTTGGTGGCATGTGAAACCCGCATGTGGAGCATTCGTTTGTGTGGGATGCACACCAGCTTCATTTCAATCCTAGGTACTCAAAGGCCTTAAGCATACAGTGTGAAAACTGAGTTTTTTTGGGAGCTGCTTGGAAGCCTGATGTTGTGTGAAGTTAGTCAGCCAAATGGAGTTGTTCTCCCACAAGAACCACTCGGCTGATCCTTCTTCAATATGCCCTTCACCAACATGTAGTGTTTCCTAGATTGAATTAGCTCTCACACCAATATTTGTGTCTAGAGCCTTTGCATTGAGGGCTATCTGAAAACGGCTGTGGCGCTGAATTTGCCTGAGAATGTGGAGTTGGTGGCATGTGAAACCCGCATGTGGAGCATTCGTTTGTGTGGGCTGCTCACCAAGCTTCATTTCAGTCCTAGGCACTCAAAGGGCACTAAGCATAGAGTGTGAAAACTGAGTTTCCTTGAGAGCTGCTTGAAAGCCTAATGGTGTGTGAAGTTAGTGAGCCAAATGTAGTTGTTCTCCACAAGAACCACTCGGCTGATCCTTCTTCAATATGCCCTTCACCAACATGCAGTGTTTCCTTGATTGAATTAGCTCTCACACCAATATTTGCGTCTAGAGCCTTTGCATTGAGGGCTATCTGAAAACGACTGGGGTGCTGAAGTTGCCTGTGAATGTGGAGTTGGTGGCATGTGAAACCCGCATGTGGAGCATTCGTTTGTGTGGGTTGCTCCACCAGGTTCATTCCTAGATAATGCACTCAATGGGCACTAAGCATAGAGTGTAAAAACTGAGTTTCCTTGAGAGCTGCTTGGAAGCCTGATGGTGTGTGAAGTTAGTGAGCCAAATGGAGTTGTTGTCCCACAAGAACCACTCGGCTGATCCTTCTTCAATATGCCCTTCACCAACATGCAGTGTTTCCTTGATTGAATTAGCTCTCACACCAATATTTGCATCTAGAGCCTTTGCATTGACGGCTATCTGAAAACGGCTGTGGCGCTGAAGTTGCCTGTGAATGTGGAGTTGGTGGCATGTAAAACCCGCATGTGGAGCATTCGTTTGTGTGGGATGCTCCACCAGGTTCATTCCTAGTTAATGCACTCAAAGGGCACTAAGCATAGAGTGAAAACTGAGTTTCCTTGAGAGCTGCTTGGAAGCCTGATGGTGTGGGAAGTTAGTGAGCCAAATGGAGTTGTTCTCCCACAAGAACCACTCGGCTGATCCTTCTTCAATATGCCCTTCACCAACATGCAGTGTTTCCTTGATTGAATTAGCTCTCACACCAATATTTGCGTCTAGAGCCTTTGCATTGAGGGCTATCTGAAAACGGCTGTGGCGCTGAAGTTGCCTGTGAATGTGGAGTTGCTGGCATGTAAAACCCGCATGTGGAGCATTCGTTTGTGTGGGATGCTAAACCAGGTTCATTCCTAGATAATGCATTCAAAGGGCACTAAGCATAGAGTGAAAACTGAGTTTCCTCGAGAGCTGCTTGGAAGCCTGATGGTGTGTGAAGTTAGTGAGCCAAATGGAGTTGTTCTCCCACAAGAACCACTCGGCTGATCCTTCTTCAATATGCCCTTCACCAACATGCAGTGTTTCCTTGATTGAATTAGCTCTCACACCAATATTTGCGTCTAGAGCCTTTGCATTGAGGGCTATCTGAAAACATCTGTGGCGCTGCAGTTGCCTGAGAATGTGGAGTTGGTGGCATGTGAAACCCGCATGTGGAGCATTCGTTTGTGTGGGATGCTCTACCAGGTTCATTCCTAGATAATGCACTCAAAGGGCACTAAGCATAGAGTGTGAAAACTGAGTTTCCTTGAGAGCTGCTTGGAAGCGTGATGATGTGTGAAGTTAGTGAGCCAAATGGAGTTGTTCTCCCACAAGAACCACTCGGCTGATCCTTCTTCAATATGCCCTTCACCAACATGCAGTGTTTCCTTGATTGTATTAGCTCCCACACCAATATTTGAGTCTAGAGCCTTTGCATTGAGGGCTATCTGAAAACGACTGTGGTGCTGAAGTTGCCTGTGAATGTGGAGTTGGTGGCATGTGAAACCCGCATGTGGAGCATTCGTTTGTGTGGGATGCTCCACCAGGTTCATTCCTAGATAATGCACTCAAAGTGCACTAAGCATAGAGTGTGAAAACTGAGTTTCCTTGAGAGCTGCTTGGAAGCCTGATGGTGTGTGAAGTTAGTGAGCCAAATGCAGTTGTTCTCCCACAAGAACCACTCGGCTGATCCTTCTTCAATATGCCCTTCACCAACATGCAGTGTTTCCTTGATTGAATTAGCTCTCACACCAATATTTGCATCTAGAGCCTTTGCATTGAGGGCTATCTGAAAACGGCTGTGGCGCTGAAGTTGCCTGTGAATGTGGAGTTGATGGCATGTAAAACCCGCATGTGGAGCATTCGTTTGTGTGGGATGCTCCACCAGGTTCATTCCTAGTTAATGCCCTCAAAGTGCACTAAGCATAGAGTGTTAAAACTGAGTTTCCTTGAGAGCTGCTTGGAAGCCTGATGGTGTGTGAAGTTAGCGAGCCAAATGCAGTTGTTCTCCCACAAGAACCACTCGGCTGATCCTTCTTCAATATGCCCTTCACCAACATGCAGTGTTTCCTTGATTGAATTAGCTCTCACACCAATATTTGCGTCTAGAGCCTTTGCATTGAGGGCTATCTGAAAATGGCTGTGGCGCTGAAGTTGCCTGTGAATGTGGAGTTGGTGGCATGTGAAACCCGCATGTGGAGCATTCGTTTGTGTGGGATGCACACCAGCTTCATTTCAGTCCTAGGTACTCAAAGGCCTTAAGCATAGAGTGTGAAAACTGAGTTTTTTTGAGAGCTGCTTGGGAAGCCTGATGTTGTGTGAAGTTAGTCAGCCAAATGGAGTTGTTCTCCCACAAGAACCACTCGGCTGATCCTTCTTCAATATGCCCTTCACCAACATGTAGTGTTTCCTAGATTGAATTAGCTCTCACACCAATATTTGTGTCTAGAGCCTTTGCAATGAGGGCTATCTGAAAACGGCTGTGGCGCTGAAGTTGCCTGAGAATGTGGAGTTGGTGGCATGTGAAACCCGCATGTGGAGCATTCGTTTGTGTGGGCTGCTCACCAAGCTTCATTTCAGTCCTAGGCACTCAAAGGGCACTAAGCATAGAGTGTGAAAACTGAGTTTCCTTGAGAGCTGCTTGAAAGCCTAATGGTGTGTGAAGTTAGTGAGCCAAATGTAGTTGTTCTCCCACAAGAACCACTCGGCTGATCCTTCTTCAATATGCCCTTCACCAACATGCAGTGTTTCCTTGATTGAATTAGCTCTCACACCAATATTTGCGTCTAGAGCCTTTGCATTGAGGGCTATCAGAAAACGACTGTGGTGCTGAAGTTGCCTGTGAATGTGGAGTTGGTGGCATGTGAAACCCGCATGTGGAGCATTCGTTTGTGTGGGTTGCTCCACCAGGTTCATTCCTAGATAATGCACTCAATGGGCACTAAGCATAGAGTGTAAAAACTGAGTTTCCTTGAGAGCTGCTTGGAAGCCTGATGGTGTGTGAAGTTAGTGAGCCAAATGCAGTTGTTCTCCCACAAGAACCACTCGGCTGATCCTTCTTCAATATGCCCTTCACCAACATGCAGTGTTTCCTTGATTGAATTAGCTCTCACACCAATATTTGCATCTAGAGCCTTTGCATTGACGGCA